>NC_045966.1:44657317-44788389 GCF_010909765.2 Amblyraja radiata
AGAGAGAGAGAGAGAGTTATTTTTATTGTATGAATTTAATTGTTCTATTTCGGATCACATGACAATATAACACTCTTCACTCTTGACTGCTATATTCTATGTTCTATGTTGTATTTACTTAAGGGAAAACAAGTCAATTTTCTCAAGATATAACCCCTTATAGTGCTGAATCATTCTGATGAATCTGACTTTTAGCCACTTCGTGATCACTGTGAGCAACTACATTTAATCAGGTCTGAGTGGTTAACTCTGTTTCTACACAGATTTATGTATGGTGTACCTGATTTGTTTGGATAACATGCATAACAAAGCTTTACACTGTACCTATGTACATGTGACAATACTGAACCTAAACCTAAACAATAGTGTGCAATTCACATCCCCATTTGAAACTCTAATTCTCTGAAAGTACCTATCACGGGCAAAACATGCATTTAGCATTCCCTTAGCAAGCTCCTGTTTTATAATTGAAGGAATGAAAAGTTTTGATATCTATATAACTAAAAGCCTCATTGTGACCACTTCCTGTCTGCGCTCTATATTGATTTTGGAAAAACACTACCATATATCACTATGATTTTTGGCCATCTTACTCACAGTTCTCCACCGCTGAGGCAGCCCCGAGGATTTTTCCGATCGATGAAAAATACAAAAGTTATGAGTGTTTAAAAAATCCTGAGATCAGCTGATTGGTCCTCTCGCCTGTCAATCACCACAATGAAGGTAATGCATCTTCCGGGGTGGGGGCAGGACTATAAAACCCTGGATTCCTGGACGTGAGTCAGTCACTCGTGAAGATCGCGAGGGAGAGTCCGCAACTGTGATTCTAAGCTGTGAATTAACTGAACTGTGAGTCTGCAATGTACTTGCAATAAAAGATTTGTTAGCCCTTAATGACAATGAAATGAGTTGTTTGGCAATTTGGTGGCCTGCACTTTGCTTGAAATGCTGTGAAATTGAATTTGGTGGCCTGCACTCTGCTTGAAATGCTGCAAAATTGAATTTGGTGGCCTGCACTCTGCCTGAAAAGCTGTGAAATTGAGTGTGGTGGCCTGTACTCTGCCTGAAATGCTGTGAAATTGAATCAAGATCATCTCACCCTGGCCACAAACTCTTTGAATCACTTCCCTCTGGAAGGCGACTCCGGATTGTCAAAGCTGCCACAGCCAGACATGAAACAGTTTTTATCCACGAGTAGTTGCTCTACTCAACAGCCGGAAATCTGTACCCTCCCTTTGATCTTGTATTTTGTTGGTTCATATCAATGGTGTTTTATCATTAATGTTTTATTATTATTAATGTTTAATGTTTTCTGAGTCATTCATGACTGTCACTGTATGTCATGTTGTTACTTGTGGGTGGAGCACCAAGGCAAATTCCTTGTATGTGAATACTTGGCCATTAAACTTACTTACTTAGTGGCCTGCACTCTACCTGAAATGCTGTGAAATTGAGTTTGGTGGCCTGCACTCGGCAAGTAATACTGTGAAATGGAGTTGGGTGGCCTGCACTCTGCCTGAAATGCTGTGAAATTGAGTTTGGTGGCCTGCACTCTGCCTGAAATGCTGTGAAATAGTAAGATTAAATGAGAACTTACCAGTTTGAAGTTTGATCTTTATTTTATGAGGAATAACGTTGAGGGAATACGTGAAGAACCCCGCCAGGACGCATGCGTGTCATTCTTCAAAGCAGCGGTGTGAAATCACAGATAACTGTAATGACTAAACATAGTAAGATTAGAGAAGAGATACCAGTTCAGGATATGATCAAGGGTGGGAGCGGAGGGCACGTATTCCTTCAACGTTACTCCTCATAAAATAAAGATCAAACTTCAAACTGGTAAGTTCTCGTTTAATCTTACTATTTTACTTCGGAGTCACGTGAGTGACTACGTGAAGATTTTAAAGCTCTGTGAATTCATGCCGTGGAACGAGTCCATGCATCACATCTGCCTTGATTATGGGGAGAATAGAGTTAACATCATTAGACATCAATACGTTATTGAAACCCAACGGTAAAAATATGAACACCAATTATTGCCCCTATTTATGGGGTAAATTATTTTACAGAACTTAAAGTTGTTTCTGCAAATGTTCCAGGTTCAATGACTGGTTTGTTATAAAGTCGTAGAAAAGTTTCCTCCATTGACCATCCTGCTGTCTTGAGGATTTGGTCCATAGGTACGTCCAACTTCATAGCTGCCGATGTAGCTGCAGCCCTGGTGGAGTGAGATTTAAAATGCTAGTGTCCACTCCAGCCTTTGTTAGGACCTGTTTTAGCCATCTAGAGATGGTCTGGTCTGACACTGTTTTGAGTGGCTGTTAGTAGCTGATTAAAGTGACATTTCTTCCCTCTGATGATCTTAGTATTCTTCATATATGATAGTAAGTGTGTTACAATACAGAGACGACCATCTGTAGGGTAGGCCCTGAATTCTGTTTTTTAGGCCTGCTGACCCCTGTCTGTTCTGTATGACTATTACATTGATGTGAAAAGTTAAATTTCCAGATGAAATAATCATGTCCAACCTTAGTTTCTGTAGTGACTGGACCCTTTGTGCCGTGACCAAGGCCATCAGCATGACTGTTTTCATAGTCAGTTTCTGTAGGGACAGAGCTGTAGCTGAAGACCAGTTTGTTAACATGGTCAGTACAATGCTCACATCCCATATTTGGGAGTACCTGGTTCTTGGGGATTAATATTAAAATGCCCCTCATGAGTTTGGTTACCAGGGTGTGTCCCAACAGAATGCCGCTCTGTTCCTTGCGACAGGTATGTTGACAGAGCACTTCTGGCGCAGTTGATGGTACTATGACTGAGCCTCTCATCGTAACGGAGGCTTGCCAGGAATTCCAGAACAGACGGGATGTTCATATATCTGTGGGTGATGATTATTGTTGTGACAGTACTTCCTATTCTTGATGACACCAAGTACTGATTTAGGTGGGCTGTCTGTGGCCCGCTGAAATAATTCCACTGTTCGGTCCGTCAGTCCCAGGTGTAGTAGAGGTGCTTTCAACTCTATAATTTAATAGGTTTATATAATTATGACATGGGTAACTCCCCTTGTTGCGGGAAGAACCAGTAAATTAGGTCTATGATGGATGGTGATGCATGGTTCTAAAACCATGTCGATATCACCGGGACCAATGGTTGAGTAGGCCAATCGGGTACTATCAAAATACCAGACGCGGAGTCTACTGTTTATTCCTAAATACCCGACTGATGAGGCAGAAGGAGGGAATGCATAAATTACCCCCCAATGCAGCGAAAATGCATCTGTAGCCACTGCCCCAGGTTCTGGTTCCCAAGAACCTAATTCGATAACTGGTGAGAGCATGGATGTGAATAGGTCGTTATCTGGTGTTCCATACCGTGCTGTAATTCCAGCAATACATATTTTATCCAACATCCATACAGTGTTTTCATAGACTTAGCGTGACCTGTTGTCTGCCACTAAATTCAGTTTACCTAGTAAGTTGGTAGCTGATATCCTAATATATTTCTGGATGCACTATTGCCAAATTGTGTTGGCCAGATAGTCACATGATGTCGATATGTTTCCACCCATATGGTTGACATATGCTACCACGGTGGTGTAGTCAATTAGTAGTCTAACATACTGGTGATATTACCCAAAACAATATGACTTAAAGCCATGGAATGCATTCAACTTTCCCTGGTATTTATGCCCAGCGTATGTAATGATGCCTCCTGTGCATTCCATCTCCCCCACAGCTGGAGATGGAATTGGTAGCATCCCATCCAAGTGCCCATCAGTATGTAGTTTCATAGACGGGTAGCTGTTAATGTTTGGATAGGAACAATGCCTAATGTTATGTTTCTACCATTTTTAGTACTATTTTTAGTACCATTGTGGCCTCTGTTGGTAGCTTCTTAGGTCTGTCACAATGACCCTCATAATGTTTGAGTGCACGCATGTTTGCGCTCAGTAATTTGATAATGTAAAGGTCCCATTTATGTGGCTGGAACACAGCCACTATAATGCCAATTATTCTACTACCAGTCTGATGGATGGTTTAGTTACTGCAAGCCTCCATTAAGGCTGTAACCTTTTCTTACGTCAAAGTCACTGACATGTGAGCTAAGTTAAGAGTGAAACCGCAGATGATCCATTGTGTTAAATACATCTGTGGTCACCTCTAATGGGTACTGTATAGTAAGCATTTTTTAATACGATGCTTGCCATGTAGTAACCTAGGATCAATACCTTTGCAGTAACAAAGGTTCCCATCTAGTAATAAATATAAAGTACGAAAGTATTCAAATTAGTCAAATCTATGATGACGTGGCAACCACCATCTATTTTATGATAAAGATTTTTGGACATGAATTCCTGTGATTCGTGTTGGATGTCCTCCATTACTCCTTTTTTTTAATCTTATATTTTTTATTTGGGCACTGTAGTCCAGTATGTGCTTTTGATTATTTCTTTGCCTGTAAGCATGAACATTCAGTTCGGTACATGATGAACTGGAGGATTATGTTTTGAATAATTCTATGGTATAACCCTATACTTCTTCCTCCATGGTTACTATTAGTAGATTTGTTACTTTTTCGGCATCCTCCGTGGACGTTGAGGTGCCGGTGTCTGGATCTGTAGTTGGGTCTGTGTTGAGGGTTAGCGCATTCCCCAGGAAGTCGTTTTTAGACGTTGCTTTAATGAGCCCCAGGGTTTCCCTCTATGTCAAAGTCTATACCTGTTTAGATAAGTTGCCTCCAAATTTTAATATTTGTGGTATGGAGGTTCCAGGTTTGCAGAGGCCTGCAAATTAGGGTCTAAAGTCGGTTGGATGGTACTTCTTCCTAATGCTGTTTACTCGTATTGGTAGTAGCAAAATAAGGCCAGTGCATCCTGGTGATCTAGTGTCATGTCTTTTTTGTTTATTGTGCGGGCGAAACCCGTAATACCCGCTGTTAGGACTTTTGGAACTTTCTTTCATTTCAAGTCCCTGCCCTGCCATGTTATCAAATGCACTGGTTGATACTGGGAACATTCAGTGTTTTGCAGTTCCCTGATGGTAAGTGTCTTCCAATAGGTTTTCTGCAGCCCATGTGCACTAGGGGTATGTTCTGCACCCCTGTTCAGGTTCAGCCCAGAATGGACCCCCTGTACTCCCCTCTGATGAGGGAGAACACTGTGCAACCCCACAAGAGGTACTGCTGTAAGACTTACTAGCTGCCCCCTGTGACCAGTCTCCATCTCCCAGAGCCTGCCACTTACCTGCTCCAACAGCCGCTCTAGCTGGCTCCGATGCTCTTGGGCACCCAACCGGCTCCAATGCACATGGTCACTGGCCGTCGTGGCTGCTCCTGAAGCCGCAACTCCTGAGGCCGCTCCTGCTCCAGTTCCTGCAGCCACTCCACCCGGCTCCAATGCTCACGGGCACTTGCCGTCGTGGCTGATCCTGAAGCCTCTCCTGCTCCAGCTCCTGCAGTCAGCCCAGGATTGACCCTCGGTGTTCCCCTCTGATGAGGGAGAAACACTGTGCAGCCCTACAAGAGGTACTGCTGTGGGACTTACTAACTGCCCACTGTGGCTAGCCTCCATCTCCTGCCACTTTGGGGTATTTCCTCCAGCAGCCGTTCCAACTGGCTCTTATGCTCTCGGGCATAGGCCACTCCCGGCTGCTGTTGCCCCATCCTGCAGCCGCTCCAACCGGCTCCCGTGCTCTCGGGCACTGGCCACTCGCGGCTGCTTTGTTTCTCCTGCAGCCGCTCCAACCGACCCCCATGCACACGGGCACTGGCCGCTCGCGGCTGCTTTGTTTTTCCTGCAGCCGCTCCAACCGACCCCCATGAACACGGGCACTGGTCGCTTGCGGCTGCTTTGATCCCCGCTCCCAGCCGCTCCTACCGGCTCGCGTGCGCACGGGCACTGGCCGCTCGCGGCTGCTCCTAAAGCCACTCCAACCGGCCCCCAGTGCGCACGGGCACTGGCCGCTAGCGGCTATTCAGAGTCGGACTCCTCGGAGTCAACGACTCTGTTTATGCTTACCTCTCCCGACTGGCCGGGGCCGGCGCGGGAGCGAAGTCGGGAGCGTAGTCGGGCACAGCTGTTCCCATTACGGGAGATTAGCGTGCCTTTGGCTGCTGCTGCCGGCTGCCCGCAACTCCGCGGTTCTGCCCCGCCAGCTTTCTCGCAGCCTTCGTGGATCCGGTCCATGTCTCCACCTAAAAGGTAAGTGGAAGGAACGCAGAGTCCCTTACCTGCTGTTCCCGGCTTTCAAATTTTACCGCTAAGGGAATGTCGTTCCCCCTGCTGTGACTCGTTGCAATGCGTGTAGTGACATGACACGCATGCGTCCTGGCGGGGTTCTTCACGTAGTCACTCACGTGACTCCGAAGTAAAATTGAGTTTGGTGACCTGCACTCTGCCTGAAATGCTGTGAAATTGAGTTTGGTGGCCTGCACTCTGCCTGAAATGCTGTGAAATCGAATTTGGTGGCCTGCACTCTGCTTGAAATGGAATTTCAAGGAATAGCAGTGAGTGAACTGCCAGCCCACCAGCCCTGAGTGACTGATCTGCCAGCCCACCAGCCCCGAGTGACTGTGCTGCCAGCCCACCGGCCCTGAGTGACTGAGCTGCCAGACTACCAGGTCTGAGTAACTAAGCTGCCAGCCCACCAGGCCTGAGTGACTGAGTTGCCAGCCCGAGAATCCATTCAGCCCACAATGCCCATACTAGCCCTCTGGAAACCAATCCCTTCAGCCCACAACAGGCACACTAGCGCCCCAGAAATCCCCCCCCACACGCTCCACTGGGAACCAATATTGGAATTGGTGGAGAGGTGGAATATTGCATTGGGGACCAGCCCTCCCGTGTGAACATGGGCCCCTACGGGTCCCACAGTCTAGTTCATCTTAAATAGACACAAAGTGCTGGAGTAACTCAACGGGTCAGGCAGCATCTCTGGAGAACATGGATAGATGATCTTTTGGTTCAGGTCCCTTCTTCAGACTTCAAAAAATTCATCTTCTTGTGGCTGTGGGTGGAAAGGTATGCTCGATGTTTTGGATTGAACCCTGAGGCAGGGTTTTGTCCCTAAATGTTGACCATTCCTTTTTTCCTGCAGATGCTAGCTTTTAGAGATACAGCATGGAAACAGGCCCTCTGACCGACTGAATCTGCGCTGACCAGCAATCACTGTGTACTAACACTATCCTACACTCACTAGGGCCAATTTACAATTTTTACCAAGCCAATTAGCCTGTAGACCTGTACATCTTTGGAGTGTGCGAGGAAACGACATCACCCGGAGAAAACCCATGTGGTCACGGAGAAAACGTGCAAACTCCATACATACACCACCAGTGTCTTTGGCACTGTAAGATAGAGACTCTACCTCTGCGCCACCATGCCGCTTAGATGCTGTTCAAGCTGTTGAGTTCCTCCAGCAGATTATTTGTTGCACCACCACATTTCAGCAACTGCAATCTCCTGTGTTTTCTGAAGTTGATCTTTATTGCATTAATAATGTTTGAAGAAGGGCCTCAACCCGAAACGTCATCCATTCCTTCTCTCCTGAGATGTTGCCTGTCCCGCTGAGTTATTCCAGCTTTTTGTGTCTATCTTTGGTTTAAACCGGCATCTGCAGTTCCTTCTTACACAATAATGTACCCATGTTATGTTTTGGAATTTTCTTGTCCAAGTGAAGTTTAGTAAAATGGAAACAAACATGAAAAGCCAGACAGCACCAAGTAGTGATAATGTTTCAGGTCGGGAACTGGGAATGTGAGGAAACATGTAGGTTTGCAGTTAATGAGTGGGCAGGGAAAGATGGAAAGGATAGGGTCTGCTTCGTTTTAGAGCCATTGAGCTATGCAGCATGGAAACAGGCCCCTTGACCCACCTTGTCTATACCGACCAAGGAAGCATACCAGCCTAGTCCCATTTGCCAGAATTCAGCCTGCCGCTCTTTAAACACGATCCATATATTTATCCAAATGTCTTTTAAAAGCCGTAATTATTTCTGCTTCTGTAGGTTCCTTTGGCAGCTCATTCCAGATACCGTCATGCTCTGAGTGAAAATGTTGCCCCTGAGGCCACTCTTAAATCTCTTCCCTCTCACCTTAAGGCTAGATTTAGAATTGTCTTGGCTGGGAAAATGACCGTGAGCATTCATTTTATCCATGCCCCTCATAATCTTAAATTGCCCCTAAGTCTCCCATGCTTCAAAGAAAAAGTCCCTGCCCATCCGGCCCCTCCCTGTAACTCTAGCCTGCAAGCCCTGGTGACATTGTGGTGAATTCTTTTTGCACCCTTTCCGACTCACCGTGATTAGAAATGAGCACTGTGCAATCATCAATGATTTTTTCCAGTATCTAACCTTAAGATGATAGATGGTTATTGATGAAACAATAGGCGTACTTCCTGCAGTGAGGTCCTGGAGTTGAGACTATTAACACCCAACAATGATGACATAGAGAGAAAGAGTGGAAGCAGGCCCTTCGATCGAACTTGCCCATGCTGATAAACATGCCCAATCTATACTAGTCCCACCTGCTGGCCCATATCCTTCTAAACCTGTCCGATCCGTGTTCCATCAATTAATTTGTGCTAGATGCCAAATGTTTTTCCCTTTGAATTCAATTTTAGCAGAGTATCTAAATGTCATAGTTGAATGTGTAGGAAGGAACTGAAGATGAGGGTTTACACCAAAGATAGACGCAAAATGCTGGAGTAACTCAGTGGATCAGGCAACATCTCTGGAGAATAAGAATCGGTGACGTTTCGTGTTGAGACGCTTCTTCAGACTGAAAGTCGGGGAGAGGGAAACTAGAGGTATAAAATGGTGCATAAGAAGTTTCCCTCTGCCCTGACTCTCAGTCTGAAGAAGGGTCTCAACCTGAAACATCTCCTATTCCTTTTCTCCAGAGATGTTGCCTGACCCACTGGTACTCAAGCATTTTGTGTCTATCTACAATTGAATGAAATGCTCCATTGATATCAAGTCCAGCCACCACAGGGTTCTTGAGAGAGACAGAGCCAGGGCCAATGGCATGGACTCCATGATGGTTCGGTGTCTCCCCTTGCTGCAGCCTTCTTTCACCTTCTTAACCATTGTGGTACACCACCCACTGGCCAGACACCAAGAGCAAGGCCAGTAGGAGAGTGAACCAGGGTCTGGCCTGCACGTCCTCAAGGTCAGCTGCGGGAGGCACCCCCGGGACACAAAGGTGGATGGGTGAGGAGAGGGACGTCAGTTCACTGGACGATTCAAACGTTTAAGGAAGGCAGCAACTGGAGAGCCTGCAGCAGCCTGGAGCTCACCTAGATCGAGCGCCGCTCATAAGACCTACAGTACATAGTGGACTTTGAAAATGGCACAAAATTTGCGCCTCTTGCATGCGGTCTCAGTGGACTATTTCTGTACTACTTTGTTAATCGGGAATTGCATTTAAGTGTGGCAATATTTTCTTGAACTGCCTGCAAAAGAACAATTTCACTGTGCCTTTGCATATGTGGCAATAAAGCACCTTTGACCATTGACTATTGACCATGCCTCATGCTCATTGTAAAATGAGTGGTTTAAGCTGCTTGAAATGTCCCTTAGTTAATGCAACTCTCACCATTCAGAGATCTACACAGCAAACTCCCAGTGTAAAGAAGCAATGGCATAAGAAAAAATTGAACTGGCTGGGTTTGTGAAGTAAATATACCAAGAGATTTTATTTTGCTACAATTGATTATTTTGAGCACATCAATTCAAATACATTCACGGATCAAATCAACCTTAATGATTTTGCACTTTCCTTGAAAGCTCCTTATCAGAATATAACTATAATAGCTGTGGTTTTTGCTAGTGAAATGTCGAAAGCATATTTTTATTATATGCAATAAAATTAATAATCGTAAAATTTACACATGATTTTGGACAACAGGAATGAAGGCTTCCAGTTTTAATATTCCTCCCAGGCAGAGGATCATGCGAATAATTATAAATTTCAGCAATGGATGATCACAAAAATCCCACCTGGCCCATTATTTCTGCCTTTAAGTGGCTGTGAATGAAAAGTTTAACCCAGCTAGGGTGCATGGTGGTGCAGCTAGTAGAACGGGGGCGGCACGGTGGTGCAGAGCTGCTGCCTGACAACGCTAGAGACTCGGGCTCGATCCCAACCACGGGTGCTGTCTGTAAATTCTCCCTGTGACCACATGGGTTTTCTCCGGGTGCTCCGGTTTCCTTCCACATTCCAAAAACGTGCGACTGCTGGTTTCCAACCTCCCTGCGTTTTAAACCTCACACTTTATCGACTTTGTAACTTCAATATGTGTTGGTGGGTTAGTTTAGTTTAGTTTAGAGACACAGTGCGGAAACAGGCCCTTCAGCCCACCGAATCCGCGCCGACCACCAAACCCCACACACTAACACTATCATGCATTCCCGAGGAACAATTTACAATTTTACCAAGCCAATTAGCCTACAAACCTGTACGTCTTCGGAGTGTGGGAGGGAACAACAGCACCTGGAGAAAACCCACGCAGATCACAGGGAGAATGTTCAAACTCCATACAGACAACATACGTAGCCAGGATTGAACCCTGGCTTCGGGCACTGTAAGGCAGCAACGGTACTGCTACGCCACCATGTCTCTAATGGCAAATACTGAGCAGCAGATTTGAAGCTTCCTTGTGGGCACCTCTTCCCGAATAAAGCAACTGTCACACTTGGAAAACAACAGATTGTGGTAATATCAGCCAGGGAGCTCAATTTATAGGCATCATATTGTAGCAATCCATGCACATGACAGTAACATACTGTACACAGGCAACACAACTTGCTTTTCAAGGTTTTTGCCTCCACAGTATACTTTGAATGCTCTGCAGACAAGGAGAGACATGAGCTTGGCTATAATGACACATCACTGTTTAAACTGTCGAGTACTAGCGAACTTGACAGGCAAATGTTATTCCCAGCCAAGTACGTATTCAAATCCAACCAGTTGCAAGACCAGAGTCAAGCTACAGGCAAGATCAAAGGGAGCGAATGCTAAAATCTTAAGACGTGCTCAGTTTAATTTATCCAATGGGGGATTTGGTTTGCATTAGTATTTGTGAAGCCATTTCCTCTTTCTCTTATTTTATTGCATGCTGCTGCTTACCCTGTTGTAAACTGATGTGCCTTATTGAAGATTAACAGCCCACTGAGGCTGGGGTTATTGTCGGGAGTGATGTCATTCTCACACTCATCCTTTGTTCCGACCGGCCTGGTGTTTTCATGCAAGCCAATCAGTTTGAGCCCAGAAGCGCTAATCTTTAGCTCAGTTTAGTTTAGTTTAGAGATACAGTGCAGAAACAGACCCTTCAGCCCAACGAGTCCACGCCGTACAGTGATCCCCGTACACCAGCACCATCTTACACATTCTTACAATTTACAATTTTACCGAAGCCAAGTAACCTACAAACCTGCACGGCTTTGGAATGTTGGAGGAAACCGGAGCACCCGGAGGAAACCCACACTGTCACAGGGAAGACGTGCAAACTCCTTACAGACAGCACCTGCAGTCTGGATCAAAACCTGCTGTAAGGCAGTAACATTACCGCTGTGCCACTGTGGGAATGTTTAAAACAAGTTCACAAAGGAAGAACTAAATAGAGAGGCTGTAGTTTCCATGTTTATCCATCCGTGTGACAACACAATCCATGCAGAATCAAATCCAACAATGCAACGGATGACTGGAAGTTTAAGTGGGTTTTTCCCTATGATTAAAATGCATCAGCGGTCATACAGAATACAAGGCATTGGCAGGGACAACAAATTCCAGGATGAATGGGTTTGACGATGAGTTTGGTCAGTGGACACGTGGTATCATTCGTTAATCTCCTATCCCAAAACTCTCAAAAGGAAACTCCTCCTGTTGTTCCAGGAGGCTGTTAAACAACGGGTTCAAATAAATGTAAGATTGGATGCATGGCTGTGTAGTTTTATGGTTCAATAGAGTTTTACTTGTCACATATGCAACTCCATAGTGAAATTCATTTTGCGTATATTATACTTGCTGGCGCCGCCATGTTTTGGCGCCATTTCCAACGGCCAAAGTTCGGTCTGCCCATGCACTCGGTCTACTTGGGCAGTTCCCATGAACGACATGCCTCTCCTCACCTGGCCATCTTTATATTCTTGGGATGCCTCCTGCAGCCAACCTTGAAGGCGCTGTAGGCATTACCCTGGTTCACCCTCCTACTGGACCCTGCCTCTCGCCGTCTGATGAGCCTTCAGGCTGGTCCATGGTCCGATGTGAATACAGGCCCTTCGGCCCACTAAGTCCATGCTGACCATCGATCACGCATACACCAATTCCATGTTATCCCACTTTCACATCCTACACACTGGGGGCAATCTACAAAAGCCAATTAACCTACAAACCTGCACGTCTTTGGAATGTGGGAGGAAACCGGAGCACAAGGGTCTACTGGACATTCTGGTATTCTGGACAAGGTTCTGAAAAGGGATCTCGACCAAAACATCACCTATTCCTTTTCTCCAGAGATGCTGTCTGACCAGCTGAGTTACTCTAGCTTTTTATGTCTATCTGCTATTTTATATTTTATATTTTAAGCAGTCGACATATTTTCACACTGCCATACAGTCAGAAGTGTCATTCATACGTGCCCGCCTGTCACTGTTCTTGCACTGCAAGCTATCAGCTCAAAGTGCTTCTGCAAATGAAGTGGAGGATAAAATGAACTTCATTCAACTTCTTCAGCTGCTGAATGTTATCTCCAGAAAAAACCTGCGCGTTTAACACTCAAGTCTCTTGTCGCAGCCTCATTGTTTTCCAAATGCCACTTTGTTTCATTCCATTGTCCAGGTTTATGATTTTTTCACCCCGAGCTATTCGCGTTGATCAGCCAAACGGAGTCCTTTGCATGTGACAGTAATACATAGGTCAGAACCGGACAACACGTTATTCGTTTCCCATACATTCTCTACTAATCTGACAAGTGGAGGATGCAAAGATTGTCAGTGACAGTCACTTTCCTGCAGGTTATTTTTTTTTTATTTATCAAATATTCAGGCTCAGCAGTTGAAATAATAATGCAAATATTTTCTGATGTTAAGCTTAAATGCAGAAATGTTGTTCCACTGAGCTATAGATATCAAGTTACAATGGCCTCAACGACGCAGGAGGCCATTGAAAACAATCCATGCTCCTCCAGATTACACTGTTTAAAGAGAAGACAAAATGTATAAGAAGGAACTGCAGATGCTTGTTTAAACTGAACATAGACACAAAAAGCAGAAGTAATTCAGCTCAGTAACGAAGGGTCTCGACCTGAAACGTCACCCATTCCTTCTCTCCAGAGATGCTGCCTATCCCGCTGAGTTACTCCAGCTTTTTCCGTGTTTAAAGAGAACATGAGTCACAGAACAAATCTAAACAACAAAAGTCCATGAGTACATTGAGTATGCTAGTGGTGCTAAGGTATCATTAGTAGAATGAATCTGACTCATGTAGAAGTATGCCTGACCAATTAAAGGAGTGCGTTCTTATATTTACCCATCATGTCCAAATGGCAGAGTGTAAATAAACATCAGTGCAGAACAAAGTGCTGGAGTAACTCAGCAGGACAGGCAGCATCTCTGGAGAACATTGATAGGTGATTTCTTGGGTTGAGGTCCTTCTTCAGACTCAGGGGAGGGGGGGGGGTGGTGGGGGTGGTTGGAGAAGAATGCTGGAAAAGGGGAGAGGCAGGACAAAGCATGGTAGTCAATAGCTGGGGGGGGGGGTGGTTAATAGGCAGATGGTTGGAACAAAGGCCAGTGATAAGAGCAGAAGGTGTGAGATAGGGGAGGGAAGACAGATAGAGTTAGGGGGTGTTCGGGAGAGAAAGGGTGGGAGGGGGTTTGGGGTGGAGAGTAGGAGTTGGTTAGAAATTACCTAAAATTGGAGAATTCAACGTTCATACTGTTGGTAGACACAAGATGCTGGAGTTACTCAGTGGGACAGGCATTATCTCTGGAGGGAAGCAAAGCTTAAAGTTTTGGGTCGAGACCCTTCTAAGCTACCTAAGCAGAATATGAGATGCTATTCCTCCAGTTAGCATGTGGCCTTATTCAGGCAATGGGAGTGGACCAGGACAGAAAGGTCAGTGTGGGCATGGGGAGTTAAAATGGTTAGTATGCATCCATCATGTCCAATTTACCTGGCCGCAGTGTGATGTGAAGCTATCAATTAAATTATTTTAAAGACATTTGGACAAGTAATGGATCAGAAAGGCTAAGAGGGATATGGGTAAAATGGGACTAGCTTATGTTGTCGTAGAAGAGTTGGGCCAAAATACATGTTTCCCTACTGTATGAATTACTGAATCCAGTGGTTTTTGCATGGACATTCTAACATTCCAAGGTTGGCATGGTGGCATAGCGGTAGAGATGCTGCCTTACAGCACCAGAGACCTGGGTTCGATCCAGACTACAGGTGCTGTCAGTATAGAGTTTGTATGTTCTACCTGAGACCACATGGGTTTTCTCCGGGTGCTCCAGTTTCCTCCCACACTCCAAAGAAATACACGTTTTTAGTTTAATTAGCTTTGCCAAAACAATTGTAAATTCTCCCTGATGTGTAGGATAGTGTTAGTGTGCGGGGATCACTGGTTGCCATGGACCCAGTCAACCAAAGGGCCAGTATCTCTAAACTAAACTAAATTAAGAATATAGGTGGATGGTGAGCAGTTAATGGAATTTAGAGAAAGATTAGATTGCAATGAAATGGGAAGGGGAATGGAGTTGATGTGATGGCTCTGGGAGCTGGCATTGACACAATGGGTCAAATGCGACCTCTCAGTTGTAAGGAAACACTTTTTAGACTTAAGACTTTAGAGAAAGTGGAGACAGGCCCTTCGGTCACATGTCCGGGCCGTCCATACACAAACACTATCCTACACACTAGGGACAACTTACAATTTATTTTTACTGATGTCAACTAACGTACAAACCTGTACATCTTCGCAGTGTGGGATGAAACCGGAGGACACGGAGAAAACCCACGCGGTCACAGAGAAAACGTACAAACTCAGTACAGACAGCACCCTTCGTCAGGATTGAACCTGGGACTCTGGCGCTGTAAGGCAGCAACTCTCCCGCTGCTCCACTGTGCCACCCCCAGAATACAATCACATGAAAAGACTATGGATCATCAAACAGTCGGTCTAACATTCAGTGGTGAGAATAACTTATGTTTAATGTGCAAGTACAATATCTCTTTGAAAATGCTGGGAACATGAAGTGCATTAATCCAGGTTCGATCCTGACAACGGGTGATGTCCATATAGAGTTTGTATGTTCTCCCTGTGACCGTGTGGGGTTCGGTTTCCACCCACATTCCAAAGATGTGTGGGTTTGTTGGTTAATAGGCATCTGTAAATTGTCTCAGGTGTGTTGGATGCAAAAGTGCGAAACATAGAACTGGTGTGAATGGTTGATCAATGTTCGGCGATGACTCGGTGGGTCAAATGGCCCGTTCCATGCTGTATTTCTAAACTCTCTAAAATTGCAGAGAGAAGCAAGTGATCTGGCAACTCACGCAAGTCATTTGCCACAACTATGCTTCTTCCTGACCTTTCATCGCACTCCACCTTGAAAAGGATATTGCTCATTTCAGTCTTGTTTTCCGTCAAGGGCACCTGCTGAGACCTTTGCTGCTGGTTGTAACTGTGCTCAGGGCCCCAATGACCCAGTTGTGGAGAGAATATTATATCTCAGTAAGACTCTTACTGAGGTAAAGGGCAACAAAAATGTCCAAACTGCACCTGGTGGGAAAGGTCAGAATAGCAGCAGAGCTTTCTTTAGACTTTAGAAATACAGCGTGGAAACAAGCCATTCGAACCACCGAGACCATGCCAACCAGTTATCCTTCCATGTACTAACTTACACTCACTAGGGACAATTTTTTAATCAACTTTACCAAGTGCCAATTAACCTACGTCTTTGGAGTGTGGGAGGAAACCGGAGCTCCCGGGGAAAACACATGCAGTTCAAAGGGAGAACGTAAAAAACTCTGTACAGTCAACACCCGTAGTGAGGATCGAACCTTGGTCTCTGGTGCTGCAAGGTAGCTATTCTACCGCTGTGTCACAGTGTTGTCCTTGTCTAAGGGTTAGGGTATAATTAAAATTTATTGGCAGGAAAGATCAGCTAATGGGGTAGTTGGTACAGTGGCACAACTGATGGAGATGCTGGCTCATAGTGTTAGTGACCTGGGTTCAATCCTGACGTCGGGTGCTGTCTGTGTGGAGTTTGCACATTCTCTCCGTGACCATGAGGGTTCCTCCAGTCATTCATATCCCAAAGATGGGAAAGCTTGTGAGTTAATTGGCCTCTGTAAAGTGAGTGTGGGGAGTGGATGCAAAAGTGGGATAACATAGAACTAGTGTGAGCAGGTTGGCATGGTCGGCATGGACTTGATGGGCTGAAGGGCCTTTTTTCATGTTGTATCTCTATACTAAAAAAATACTAAGGCAAAATCATTATTTATAATTCCACTGTTTTATGTCTGAACACTAAATAAAACTTACTCAAGAAAAGCTTATGTATCTCACAAAGCTGAAAGTGCAGAGGAAGTATGAAATTAAAATCAAAATTATTTGAAGCACATCTTAAAAATGTGGGTTAATAATTAAATGGGTTCAAAGTAGATTTAATGTGAAATCCAAACCACAAAGCCACAATCTTCCATTTACTCAACATCAGTACATGCTCAGTATTGAGTATAGAATTTGGGCAGCTATGGTGTACTGTAGTTGTATAAGACATTGGTGAGGCAGCATTTAGAGTATCATGCTCAGTTTTGGGGACCATGTTATAGGTAAGATGTTGTCAAGTTGGAAAGGGTACAGAGAAGATTAACGAGAATACTGCCAGGACATGAGGGCCTAAGCAATCGGGAAAGGTTCAGTATGCTAGGAATCTCTTCCTTGGAGCGCAGGTGGATGAGGGGTGAACTTATAGAGGTGTACATAATCATGTGAGGAACAGATCAGGTAGTCTTTTGCCCAAATTAGGAGAATCGAGAACCGGTGGGCATAGGTTTAAAGTGAAGGGGATAGATTTAATTGGAATCTGAGGGGTAACCTTTTCACACAAAGGGTGGTGGGACGAGCTGACTGTGGAGATAGTTAAGCCAGGGACTATTGCAACATTTAAGAAACAATTAGACAGGTACATGGCAGGACAGGTTGAGAGGGATTAGGGCTAAACGCAGGCAGGTGGGACAAATGTAGATGGGATCAGTCGGTCGGTGTGGGCAAGTCGAGCCGAAGGGCCTGTTTCCTCGCTGTATGACTCTATAACTATGACTCTCTCTCTTGCATAAACCTACAGCTACTTTTCAAAACCTGATTGCTTTGTAACCTAATTAAGTGAAGCATTACTTCTGCCCTGTGTCGTTAAGTAAAAGTCAGTGGTTTTAACTGTGGTCCCTCGAGTTGCTGGTTGCATCCAACTTATATTAGTTCCTTTATCAACGTCATTTATTTTTACATACTAAGAGAGGCAACAATATTAAAGAAAAGCGCACAGCTGGGCGGGTTGTGCCTGAAGGTTTGGAATATAAATGCAGCAGAATATCAATGCAACACATCTTTGCATTTGAAAGCGTTATTCATACAAGGCATATTAAAAAGGTAGTGATTGTGTTGAATTGTTGTTTTATAAGACTGAGTTATTTTAGGCAGCTAATTTCAATCTCTTTTTTTTCAAAAGAGAATAAGGTATGCAAAATCTACGCTACAAGAGGATGGAAAAGCAAATACAAAAGAACTTAAACCCATGCATACGTTATTCTGTTAAATCCTGTAAATTATTTCACAAGGACTGGTTGCTGAGAAAAAATGCAGATTAAGATCTCTTAAGTGAAATGTCAGACCAGAATTAATCTTTTAGACTTTTCTTTACTTGAGAGATAACGCACAGAAACAGGCCTCTTCGCCCCATCGAGTCCGCGCTGTTCTACACACTAGGGACAATTTACAATTATTACCAAAGCCAATTAACTTTCAAACCATCTATATCATCGTCCATATCTCTCGTTTCCCTTTCCCCTGACACTCAGTCTGCAGAAGGTTCTCGACCCAAAACGTCACCCATTCCTTTTCTCCAGAGATGCTGCCTGACCAGCTGAGTTACTCCAGCTTTTTGTGTACATCTTCGCTTTAAACCAGCACCTGCAGTTCCTTCCTACACATTTAACCTAAAAACCCGTACGTCTTTGGAACATGCGAGGAAATCGGAACTCCCAGAGAAAACCAACGTGATCCTGGGGAGAATGTACAAACTCCATTCTGACAGCACCCATATTCAGGATCAAACCTGGGTCTCTGGCACTGTAAGGAAGCAATTCTACCACTGCCACCAAACCTGGCCATTCCAACTCCAACTGATCAACTCCAAACTGTTTTGCCTGTAAATATAAACTCAGTACATTTTTTGTTACTTGTTGACATTAATTTGACTGCGTGGTTGTTTTTATATGTTCACCTGTAGAAAATGAGGTTATATTAACATAATTACATTGCTTTTGGTGACATTTTACTGTCACTTTTCTCATTGATTTCAAATCTCAAGGAAACCCAAATGAACCAAGGGTGATGACACTCATCACTATGGCAACAATAACCATAACTTATCAAGGTTACAGATTAGCAAGATCCATGGATGTCAGTTTCTAACATGTTATGCCAGTCTTTAGACTTTAGAGATACAGCGTGAAAACAGGCCCTTTGGCCCACGGAGTCCGCGCCGACCAGCGATCACTCCTCACACTAACACTATCCTACACACTAAGGACAATTTTGGAAATTACCAAAGCCAATTAGCCTACAAACCTCTGTGTCTTTGGAGTGTGGAAGAAAACAGGAGCACCCAAAGAAAACCCATGTGGCTACTTGGAGAACGTACAAATTCTAAACAGACACCACCCATTGTCAGGATCGAACCCGGGACTCTGGTGTTGTGAGGCTGCAACTCTAGCGTTGCGACTCCGAGCCACCCCTGTCATCAAAGCAAGCCTTTGGTTTAAAGGTGGCATTTCTTGTGAGTTTCAAAGTCAGTCTAAAATTCTAATCCAGATCGCTCTAATAGGATGGCATAGTGGCACAGCAGTAGAATTACTGTCTTACAGTGCAAGAGACCCGGGTTTGACCCTGACTACAGGTTCTGTCTTTGTGGCGTTTGTACGTTCTCCCTGTGACCGCGTGGGTTTCTCCAGTGCTCCAGTTTCCTTCCACACTCCAAAGATATGCAGGTTCGTAGGTTAATTGGCTTCTGTAAATTGCACCAAGTGTGTAGGATCATGTTCACAGGTGAAGGCTGGGTCTGCTGCACACAAAACAAACAAGCCCAAGCAGTACAGGAAAGCTCGCTATGATCTCCGCAAAGCTATCAAGGATGCTAAGAGACAATACCGGGACAAACCTGAGTTTCAGTATAATCAATTGGACACACGCAGAATGTGGCTAGGTCATAATACTATAACTAGCTGCAAGGCAAGGTCAGGAAACACCACTGGTGATAGTGCGGCCCTTCCAGATGACCAACGCTTTCTAGGCTTGCGCTGAGCAGAAGGCCAACGGAGCAATGACATCCGTCCCATCAGAATCAAGTGTGCCTCACTGTTGCAGAATTTAGATTGGCCTTCCTGAGGGTGAACCCACAGAGAGCAATTGGCCCGGATGAAATTTCCTGGCCACATGTACATATTGTCTTTCTGCTGAGTGGTTAGAACGCAACAAAAGTTTCACTTTGGTCACTCCCTTATCTCTCCTCTACTATTAGACAAGAGTTACAGAAGTGTGAAAACATGCACCTCCAGTTTCAGGGCCATTCTCAGCTGTTTTCAGGCAACTGAATCATCCTATCAACAACTAGAGAGTGGTTCTGAGCTAGCATCTACCCCATTGGAGACCCTCGCACTATCTTTGATCGGACTTTACTAGACTTTATCTTACGCCAAATGTTATTCACCTTATTCCTTTATCATGTATCTGTACACTGTGGATGGCTTGATTGTAATCATGTTTTGTCTTTCCGCTGATTCGGTTAGCACACAACAAAAGCTTTTCACTGTGCCTTGGTACACATGTCATGCAATAAAACTAAACTAATGCGAAGGACCAGTTTAAGACCATTTCTTAGATAAAACACAATAGATTGACAAACTTTGATTAGCCTGAAGGGAAAAATGTAATCTCACCATGCATATATTTATTGCAGATAAAGATTGATGGGATTAATTTAGATTGACAACATGGGCGGAACAGACATGAAGGACCGAATGGCCTGTCCTCTGATTTGCTTCCATTTTCTTTGCAATTTATTTGAGTTCAGTTTAGAGACACACCCACCGTGTCTGCGCCGACCAGCGATCACCCTGTACACTACGCACTAGGGATGATTTACAATTTTACCAAGGCTAATTAACCTACAAACCTCCACGTCTTTGGAGTGTGGGAAGAAACCGGAGCAGAGAAAACCAACGTGGTCATGAGGAGGACGTACAAACTTCGTATGGACTGAACCCATAGTCAGGATCGAACCTGGGTCTCTGGCACTCTAAGGCAGCAACTCTACCGCTGCATCACCGTTCACTTTGATTCAGATGAACGGAAGATAAATTGGGAACTGATTTAAATAGCTTGTCCACACACTTGATCAACAGGCTGCCATGCAAATCGATTATATTTTCTTGTATTTCATTACTCTTTTCTGAGGAATGGCAAGATGTTGTTCCGAACAAGGTGTATCAATTTTATTCTGTCCTATCCGGATTCCCAAGAAAGTCAACCATAGATTGAATAGCACATCATAATCAATGTTGCCCCGAGCACTTCTTGTTTCCCACCTGTTGAATCCCATGTTATATTAGATTATACAAGGATGAAGCAGCCAATATAATTCTCACTGTCCTACTGAAGTTATCATTTGGAAGGTGTACCAACCTTGGCTTTGTTCATGTGGATCAATGTTACAGACATCACTAGCAGTATCAGAAATACCCAGCAACCATTGCAGTTGAGAAAATAGCAATGGTTCCATTATCTCTGCGATAAAATATCTCGTTGATATATAGTGATTAATATAAAATAGACAATAGGTGCAGGAGTAGGCCATTTGACCCTTCGAGCCAGCATCGCTATTCAATGTGATCATGGCTGATCATCCACAATCAGTACCCCGAAGAAACAAAGAACAACAGATGCTGGTTAATACACATAAGAACACTGTTCAGCCTAAACTCATTCATAGTCCCTTAATATATAAAGCAAGGAACTGCAGATGCAGATTTAAACAAAAGGACATTGAACAAGGGGGTTGAGAGATTCTTGATTAGTAAGGGTGGCCAGGGGTTATGGGGAAAGCTTGGAGAGAGGAGTGCAGCAAAAGTCACAGAGAGGGAGCAATGAGAGAGGGTCTTACAGAACTCCCATCGGAGAGCGGAAGATAACATTTTCAAAGTAGGCATGCATTGAGGTGATTGAGGAGAAGTTATTCAATCATTTGTACCTATCCAATCTCTTAGAAAGAACTTTCCAATTATTCCCATCTCCCATACAATTTCTCCAACATTTTTATTTTATTTTCATTTTCAAACATATCTTTGATTCTCACTTGATCGTTACTGTTAATTCTCCTTCTATCAGCCTTTCATCCAATACAGCCACAAAACACACAGAACAAGTATTACAATGAATTATGTCTAAAATGCTTTGAAATTCTTGAAACAACATTGTTTCTACATTCTAAGCAGGCTCACTTTGAGGGAATGCTGAATAAAAGAAAATAATTTGCTGTGGAATTTGCTTCAGACTGAAGAAAATTCCTGACCCAAGATGTCATCTGTCCATTCCCACGAGATATGTTTAGTTTAGATTAGTTTAGTTTATTCTTGTTATGTGTACAGTGGTACAGTGAAAATGTTTTTGTTGCATGCTGGCCAGTCAGCGAACAGACTCAAGCCTGTACAGAAACAGGATAAAGAGAATAACGTTTAATGCAAGATAAAGTCCAGTTTGGTTTAGTTTAGTTTATTGTCACGTGTACCAAGGTACAGTGAGAAGTTTTTGTTGCATTCTAACCAGTCAGTGGAAAGACAATACATGATTCCAATCCATTCATCCACAGTGTACAGATACATGATAAAGGGAATAATGTTTAGTGAAAGATAAAGTCCAAATAAAGATATTCCAAGACTCTCCAATGAGGTAGATGTGTGCTCAGGAATGCTCTCTAGTTGTTGATAGGATGGTTCTGTTACCTGATAGCAGCTGGAAAAAAACCTGTCCCTGAACCTGGAGGTGTGCATTTACACACTCTGTACCTCTTGTCCGATGAGAGGGGAGAAGAGGGTGTGACTGGGGGTGAGGCAGCATGAAGTGTAAATCGAGCCAATGGAACGGAGATTGGTTTGTGTGATGGTCTAGGTTGTGTTCACAACTCTCTACAATTTATTGCCTTCTTGGATGGAGCTGTTTCTAAACCAGGCTGTAAAGCATCACAATAATATGCATTCTACAGTGCATCTGAGGAAGCACCTTGAATGTTTTGGAACTGCAATCATAAAGGCCAAAAGATTTCCACTGTACCTCGGTACACGTTACAATAATAAACTAAATGGAGTTTCTCCAGCACTTTGTCAAAAGGTCATAAATAATAGGAGCAGAATTAGGCCATTTGGCCCATCAAGTCTACTCCGCCATTCAATCATGGCTGATCTATCTCCACAGCCAAAGAATTCCACAGATTCACCAACCCTCTGACTAAATACATTCCTTTTCATCTCCTTCCTAAAGTAACGTCCTTTAATTCTGAGGCTATGACCTCTAGTCCTAAACAATCCCACTAGTGGAAACATCCTCTCCACATCCACTCTATTCAAGCCTTTCACTATTCTATACATTTCAATGAGGTCTCCCCACATTCTTCTAAACTCAAGTGAGTACAGGCCCAGTGCCATTAAACGCTCATCATAAATTAACCCACTCATTCCTGGGATCATTCTTGTAAATCTTCTCTGGACCCTCTCTAGGGCCACACATTCTTCCTCAGATATGGGGCCCAAATGTATTTATTTGGAATAGGTGGGTGGGTGGTTTCTGAGGGGACACACACCTTTTAACTTGCATTTCTATACTCTCTTAATGCACAGTCTCAAGTTCCTAAATAACATACCGAGTGTTCCTTCTCCATCTTGAGCAGACGAGGGCTGGACATTTCCAGGATTTCTGGCTAATGTACAGGGTGATTGGTGGTCGGCACAGACTCGGTGGGCACAAGGACCTGTTTCCAACCTGCATCGCTAAAGTTTAAAGTAAACATTGAATATTTTATTTTCTCCGCGTGTTAATTTCTTGGCATGACAGAACTTGGATCAGGAATCATGTTATAACATCCCTTCAAAAGTTTTTTATTAGCTGTAAAACACTTTGGGATATCCAGATAATAAAAATGTAATCCTGATATAAATCTTTCATATGATTTTCAACCCAATTTGGCTGAGATGGAAGAACATTCAATTAAAAAGACCAAACAAAGTTAATCATTTCATATCTCGTAATTAGAAAAACATATGGGGAGATTTATATTTATTTCAGTTTTGACCCTTTTATTTAAATGGGTTTATGTAGCCAAGTTTATATATTAAAATTCACATCTTCACGTCATAGCAGATTTAAGCCAATTGCCCATCGAGTCTACTCCACCAATCATGACTGACCTCTCTTTCCCTATCAACCCAATTATATAACCATATAACCATATAACAATTACAGCACGGAAACAGGCCATCTCGACCCTTCTAGTCCGTGCCGAACACGTAATCTCCCCTAGTCCCATATACCTGCGCTCAGACCATAACCCTCCATTCCTTTCCCGTCCATATAACTATCCAATTTATTTTTAAATGATAAAAACGAACCTGCCTCCACCACCTTCCCTGGAAGCTCATTCCACACAGCCACCACTCTCTGAGTAAAGAAGTTCCCCCTTCTCCCTGCCTTCCCAATTCTCCTGCCTTCTCCCCATAACCTTTGACACCCTTACTAATCAAGAACCTGTCAATCTCTGCGTTTGAAACACCCAAATACTTGGCCTCCACAGCCATTTGTGGACATGAATTCCACATATTCACCACCCTCTGACTCAAGAAATTTGTCCTTGTCTCCTTTGTATAGATAAAAGTATTATATAGTTACAGGATAAAGGTGTATTCATCTCAAACCAAAATGCACAGATGTGTCTTCTTACAGAAATGGTACATATCTGGAATTATTTATCCCAGAGGGGGTTAGTCAATTTGAGATAGAAAATAGTACAGGCTCTTTACCAACCATGTCTATGCTGAACATGATGACGTTAATCTAATCTCTGTTTGCACACGATCCATATCATCCATTCCCTGACATCCATGTGTCTTTCCAAGAGCTATTAAACACCTGTCATCACCACCACCCCTGGCAATGGCTTCCAGGCAAACCTTACTCTTGTCTAAAAAACCTGTCTTGCACATCTCCTTTAAACATTGCCCCTTTCATCTTGAAGCTTTGCCCTCTAGCCTTTGCCAATTCCCCACTGGAAACAAAGTTCTGCTAGTCTACCCAATTAATGCCTCTCATAATTTTAGAAACTTCTATCATGTCTCCCCTCAACCTACAAGCTTCATAAATTCATAAATCAGAGAAGCACAATTAGGTTATTCGGCCCATCGAGTCTAGTCCACCATTCAATTATGGCTAATTTTTTTCCTCCCAATCCCATTCTCCTGCCTTCTTCCCATATTCTTTGATGGCCTTAATAATCAAGAACTGGTCAATCTCCATTTCCAAAATACCTAATGACTTGGCCTCCACAGCCATCTGTGACAATGACTTCCACAGTTCACCACCCACTGATTAAAGAAATTCCTCCTCATCTCCTTTAATTCTGAGACAATTGCCTCTGGTCCTTGCCTCTCCCACTAGTGAAACATCCTCTCCACATCCACTCTATCCCACTATTCGATAAGTTTCAATGAGGTCCCCTTCCATCCTTCTAAACTCCAGCGAGTACAGGCCCAATGTCATCAAACGCTCATCATATGTTAACCCAATCATTCCTGGGATCATTCTCATAAACCTCCTCCAAAGCCTTCTCCAACCATCTCCAAACCGTTCCCAATGCCAGCACATCCTTCCTCAGATATGGGGCCCAAAACTGCCCACAATATCCTTAACTTAACCTAAGACTAGTGAAAGAGGAGATTGTGTTTTTAAAGCATGGGTAATTCAGCGACACAGGGAACTGACACACAAGGGAGGTGTGACCTTGGGCATATCACCCATGACCATGTTGAATGGTAGGGCAGGTTTGAAGGGCTGAATGGCCTGTTCCTGCTCCCATGAAACTGTGTATCCAACTTTTGAGCTTCAACACCATGCCACCCTATTTGCACCCCTGTCGTCACATTGAATACAGCTTATGTTGACATTTAAATTACCAATCTCAAATTAACACTGCTCTTCACACAAAAAAAAAAAATATATAATACTACAAATTATTTCAGTGCTGTTTGCAGTAAAATATTACATCCTGAGGTGGTAATACATAAACTTAATTGCCTCCGTGAATAATGTTTTTTGCAGCGGTTTAGTTGTATTGTGGCTTTGCATGTACAATTTTGTGGTGTTAATTGGAAATAGCTTGGGACCTATGAAATATTTTAAATGGAATGGCTGCAGAACCATTTTGAGCTTTTGAGTTATGCAGAAGCTTATTTTTACTTTGCTGTATTTCTGGTCATTTTTCACAAGGGTTCCTCTCTACTTTTCTTTGTGGCACTGTTCTGAGTTCGTGCCAAACACTCTCTCAACAGAAAAAGGCAGAAAGTGCCAGAGTAACTCAGCGGGTCAGAACAGAGACAGTGCAGAACAGGAACGGCCCCTTCGGCCCACAATGTCTGTGCCAAACATGATGCTGTTAAACCAATCTCATCTGCCGCAGCATGGGTGGAAATCCCGTGGGGACATGGGGGACACGTCCCCTCCATGTTTTGAGAGGTGGGGGACGATCTCCCCCATGTTTTGTAATCCGGATTTCCGCGAGACAGTGGGGTTGGGACTAATGATCGAGGGCGCCGATTGGACGAGAGAGACATTGGTCAGCAGGCAGTGGGGGGGGGGGGACATGATGATTCAGCGTGATGATTGGAGGAGTGAGGTGTCGGTCAGAGGCGGAAGTAGGGGGGTGGGACTGAGGATAGAGCGTGGTGTTTGGAGGAGGGAGACGTCCTGGTGGAGCAAAGATCATAGAGCGGATCTTGAATCGGCCCGTTCGCAGGGACTTTCATCGCCTGGCGTGGCTTAAAATCGGCTGCAAATTTTCCATCACCCCGCGGTCAAATTGCTGCGTCGAGGGTATCGAGGCTCCCAATGTTGAAGCCCCCGCCGGGCGATGGAAAATCCCGCGGCCGGGTTTAGTCCGCGCCGGGCCATGAAAGGCCTGTCGAATGGGCCGATTCAAGCCCCACGATTCGGGGCGGACGAAGCTGCTGTTGCTGGAGTTTGGAGTTGGTCACCAACCAGGTCAGCTCCCGATGTTACCGTCCACAGGGCCCACGGCCGAATCCTCGCGTCTGTGTGTGTGCGCCCACCAAGAAAGTGTGTCCCCCACATGTTTTGATAGCGATTTCCGCCCCTGTCTGCCTGTATCCATATTCTTCAATTCCCTGCACTTCCATGCACCTATCTAAAAGCCTCTTAAACACCAGTATCATATCTGCCTACACCATCACTCCTGGCAATGCTCTCAGTTTAAAAACATGCCTGCACATCTCCATTAAACTTTCCACATCTCACCTTACAGCTGTGCCCAAAAATGGATAGGTGATCTTTTGGGTTGGGACCCTTCTCAGACTATGTACAAATATAGGGAGCGTGGACAGTGTAGGCTGGTGTTGGAATGTATACTGTGTGTGTGGGTATTGTGGGGACTGAAGAACTCTGAAGGAGGGTCCCAACCCAAAACATCACCTATCCATGTTCTCCAGAGATGCTGCCAGATCCGGTGAGTTACTCCAATACTTTGTGTCTTTTTTTATAAACCGGCATCTGCAGTTCATTGTATCCACACCCTCATCGGAGTCTGATGAGAAAATGGTGGCAGGTGGGAGAGTGAATGATGAGCAGCTGATGCTTAGTTTAGTTTAAAGATACAACATGGAAACAGGCTATTCAGCCCATCGAGTCACTCTGTGTTATCATCTTTCACTCTGTGTTATCCCACTTTCTCATCAACTCCCTGCCCACCAGGGGCAATTTACAGAAGCCAACTAACCCACAAACCCGCATATCTTTGGGATGTTGGGTGGAACCGGAGCCACACGGTCACAGGGAGAACGTGCAAACACCGTACAGACAGCATCTTTCATGTACACACTCAGTGAATTAAAAATGGTCAATTCATTTATCGTCTTTAGCATGGGAGGAAGCTGGCATACCAGAGGGAACCCATGCAGTCACATGGAGAACATGTAAATTCCACACAGACAGCACTGGAGGTCAGAATTGAAACAGCGTCACTGGAACTGCGAGTCAGCGGCTTGATACGATACGATTCGATACGATAAAACTTTATTTATCCCAGGAGGGGAATTGATCAATTTCCACAGCTCCACAGCTGTGCAACTATTTCACCCGTGTACAATGGGCCATTCTGGGCTCCACCCTTCCTGAGCTCATCTGTCGCTAGCCCTCATTGGTTCTTCCCTTTACTCACCTCCAGCTTATCACCTATTCCTTTCTGCAGAGATGCTGCCTGACCCACTGCGTTACTCCAGCATTCGCATTTACCTTCGGTGTAAACCAGCATCTGCAGTTCCTTCCTCCACATTTCGCAATTAGCTGTGGCTCATTTGGTAACACCCTCGCTTACTGAGGCACTTCTTGGCTGATCCTCTGGTGTATAATAGAGAAAATTGGAGTTTGCACGTTCCCCCTGTGAACATTTGGGTTCCCCCCCTGTACTCCGGTTTCCCCACACATATTGAAGATGTCAGTGTTTGTGGGTTATTTGGCCCTTGTAAAATTGCTCCTAGAATGCAGCGAGTCGATGAGAAAGTGGGATAATAGAGAACTAGTGTGAATGGGTGGACGATGGTCAGCATGGACTTGTGGGCCGAATGACCTGCTTCTATGCTGTACCTCTGAACATAACTAAACTAAATGGTGCAATTGTTGCTGTCTTTCAGCTATGGGGCTTTCTCAAAATCCTACATGTAACTGACCCCATCACATAGTTTTGAAGGCAACCAGGTGAGCTAACCGTATTCTGTCCCTCAACTAACATTTCTCGAAAATAAATAATCTGGTTGTTATATTGGTGTCTCTGGGATTAAATTGGTCGCTGTGATTTTTACATTAGAAATGTACAGTCTATACGGAGTTTGTACGTTTTCCCTTTGAACATGGGTTTTCTCCAAGTGTTCTGGTTTCCTCCCACTTCCCAAAGATGTGCAGTTGTGTAGATTAATTGTCCCTGGTGTGTGGGATGTAACTAGTATATGGATGATTGCTGGTGGGCCGAAGGGCCTGTTTCCCCGCTGTATCTCTAAACTAAACTAATATTGGAATGAAGAAGTATGCTTGGAGATAGTGCCATGTACACCTTAATGCGAACAATAAGATGTGGGAATGAACATTAGTGTATTGAGAGCGAATCTCAAATTCTAGCAGTTATCTTAAATTCAGAGTCGTAGAGGCATAGAGTCATCAAGAATGGAAACAGGCCCTTCGTTCAACGTTCCCTTACTGACCAAGATGCCTTACATGTGTATTTGTCATACACACCCACATTTGGTCAATATCCCTCTAAATCTTTCCTATCCAGAGGAGGTTTACTAGAATGATCCCAGGAATGAGTAGGTTAACCTATGATGATCTTTTGTCGGCACTGGGCCTGTACTCGCTAGAGTTTAGAAGAATGAGTGGTGACCACTTTGAGACATACATAATAGTGAAAGGCTTGGATAGAGTGGATGTGAAGAGGATGTTTCCCCTAGTGGGAGGGTCTAGGAGTAGAGGTCATAGCCTCAAAATGAAAGGACGTTCTTTTAGGTAGGAGATGAGAAGAAATGTATTTAGTCAGAGGGTGGCGTATCTGTGGAATTATTTGCAACAGAAGGCTGTAGAGGCCAAGTCAGTGGATATGTTTAAGGCAGAGATAGATATATGTCAGACATTGTGGGGAGAAGGCAGGAGAATGGGGTTAGGAGGGAGAGATAGATCAGCCATGATTGAATGGTGGAGTAGACTTGTTGCGTCAAATGGCCTAATTCTACTCATTCCTTATGACCTTATTACCTTATGAATTTATAACCTAGTACCTGTCTCAACTACTTCCTATACCCACCACCCTTTGTGTGAAAATTATACTCCTTAGGTTCCTATTAAATATTTCCCCTCTCACCTTAGACCCATGTCCTATGGTTCTTGATTCCCTCACACCGAGTACACTAATTTGTGCATTCACCCTGTCTATTCACCTCATTGTTTTATACACCTCTATACACCTCCATTATACACCTCACCCCTCTGCCTCCTGCACTCCAAGGAATAAAGTCCTAGCCTGCCCAACCACTCCCTATAGCGCAGTCACTCATGGTCTGGCAACATCCTTGTAAATCTGTTGTGCATTCTTTCTAGCTGAACAACACCGTTCCTATAGCAGGTGACCAAAACTGAACGCAGTACACCAAAGGAGATCTCACCAATGTTTGGTACAAATGTGTCATGACATTTTCTATACTCAATAACTTGGCAGATGAAGATCAATGTACCAAAAGCCTTTTTGACCACCTCAATTAACACTTTCAAGGACTTACAGTATGTACCAGTATTCCTAGATACTGCTCTACAACACTCCACTGGGTTCTGTCATACACTGTGAAGGCCCTGCCCTGATTTAACTTCCATAAATGCAACACATCACTCTTATCTGCATTGAACTCCATTAACCATTCCTCAGCCCACTTGCCCAACTGATCAAGATCCTGCTGTATTTCTTGACAACCTTCTTCGCATTTCTACAATACCACCCACATAGTGTCATCTGCAAATGTATTAATAAAGCCTCCTACATTCTCAGCAATATCGTTGATATAAAACCACAAACAGCAATGGGTGCAGCACCTATCACGAGGCACACCATTAGTCACTGGCCTCCAGACTGAAAAACACCCCTCCACCATCACTATCTGCTTCCTTCCATGAAGTCAATTCTCCATCCAGTCAGCTAGCTATCCCTGGATTCAATGTGATCTAACCTTGCAGAGCAGCGTAATGTTATCAAATGCCTTGCTAAAGTCCATACAAACATTGTCTACAGTTTTGCCCTCATCAAGCATTCTGGTTATTTCTTAAAAAAAACTCAATCAGACATCTAACTTCAAAATCTTTCAAAGCGCAATGTCTTCCAGGAAAAATTGAGAACTGGTCAGGGAATTCTTAGACAGCTTGGAATCGCTGGACATCATATGTATGTTTATAAGGCACTTGGACAAGTATCGAGTATTGGCCAAACATGAGAAGGTGGGATGAGCGAAGATGGGGCATCTTGGTCAGCATGGACAAGTTGGCCGGAGGACTTGTTTTCCATGCCGTATGACTCAGTGACTCTCGATGCTTGATCTGGTAGTTTGGAGAAGCAAGTCTCTAGACATGGAACCGAAAGGAATGATAATGAAGTATTGACAGATTGGAATGCGCCTGCCCAATATAAATGTTTACAAGCAGTCTTTCATCGTTTCACAGCAAGATATGGGATTTCTACTGTACTAGTGTGACTAAAGGATTATGTGCAAAGAAAGTGGCAGATCTTAAATAATATTAAAAAAAATATTGCAATGCCTTTGTACAACAGATTGAATTGAACAAATCTCATGTGAAAAGCGGAATTCTTTCATTTCAGTTACTAGTGTTTCTCTTTTATAAAAAGGGCAGGATTTACAGAGAATTTGTTTGTATGCTGGCAGTGTTTTGTTGCTCTTTACTCTGCTCTGAGGTACTTGCAGTGTACTTTTGGGAGCTATTTAGAGTTTGACAATATCCTACTTTCACACTAAGCTGGGAGACAACAGAATTATCTTTCCCCAACCATTAGTTTTAATAAATTGCCTGCATATTGTTTCAAGAACTGATAAAAAAGCAAACTTCCAGAATTTGAATTGGCACTGTACACACATCGGGGCATTGTGTGTATTGGGTATTAGACTTTAGGGTATTAGAGATACAGCATGGAATCAGGCCTTTCAGCCTACTGAACCTTCAATGACTGGCGATCACCCTGCATCATAGCACAATTTATAGAAGTCAACTAAACTAAGTGGGACCCGTAGAGGCCAGGTAGTTGAGGCCAGTTCATTGGCTATATTTAAGAGGGAGTTAGATGTGGCCCTTGTGGCTAAAGGTATCAGGGGGTATGGAGTGAAGGCAGGTATAGGATACTGAGTTGGATGATCAGCCATGATCATATTGAATGGCAGTGCAGGCTCGAAGGGCCGAATGGCCTACTCCAGCACCTATTTTCTATGTTTCTATGTTGGGTCCCATGTTCACACTAGAGGGCTATTCCACTAACACAATATTCCACCACACCACCAATTCCAATAATGGTAGCCAGTATGGTGTGGTGGGGGGGGGGGGGGGGGGGGGGCTTTCTGGAGCGCTAATATGGGTGCTGTGGGCTGAAGGGACTGGTTTCCAGAGGGCTAGTATGGACATTGTGGGCTGTATATGGTTTATGCATGCAACCTATAATGTAGCTACCTCAATACCACTAACCACGCCCAGCCATATCAGTATAACTGTGATATCCTCCCCTTGTTCCTCCCTTTTGTTCCAGTACGCCTGAAGACTAGATGCAGTCAGTACTGGGACGTGTGTGACATGTGCCTTAATTAAAGACTCAGTAAAGGTTACAGTGTGTCAGACTTGACTCCTTTACATGGTGTCAGCAAGTTAAACGCGCGCCTCCTGTTTATCGGGTTTTATTTGTCCCTAATCTAACTAGTGTTTAATAGTAAGATTAAACGAGAACTTACCAGTTTGAAGTTTGATCTTTATTTTATGAGGAGTAACGTTGAGGGAATACGTGAAGAACCCCGCTAGGACGCATGCGTGTCATTCTTCAAAGCAGCGGTGTGGAATCACAGATAACTATAATGACTAAACATAGTAAGATTAGAGAAGAGATACCAGTTGAGTATATGATCAATGGTGGGAGCGGAGGGCACATATTCCCTCAACGTTACTCCTCATAAAATAAAGATCAAACTTCAAACTGGTAAGTTCTCGTTTAATCTTACTATTTTACTTCGGAGTCACGTGAGTGACTACGTGAAGATTTTAAAGTTCTGTGATTTCATGCCGTGGAACGAGTCCATGCCTCACTTCTGCCTTGATTGTGGGGAGAATAGTGTTAACATCATTAGATATCAATACGATATTGAAACAACAACATTTTTTTAATTAAATCCAAATCATAGCCCCTATTTATGGGTAAAATCATATTACAGAACTTAAAAGTGTTTCTGCAAATGTTCCAGGTTCTATGACCGGTTTATGATAAAATCGTTGGAATGTTCTTTCCGTTGACCATCCTGCAGTCTTGAGGATTTGGTCCATAGGAACATCTAACTGTTTTGCTGCTGATGTGGCTGCAGCCCTGGTGGAGTGAGATTTAATCTTTACGTTAGTATCTACTCCTGCCTTTACTAGGACCTGTTTTAGCCATCGTGAGATGGTCTGGGCTGTCACTTTTTTATGTGGCTGTCTGTGGCTAATTAACAGTGCTATTTCTTTCCCTCTGATGATTCTTGTCTGTTCTATGTATAATAGTAAGTGAGTTACTATACAGAGGCGATCATCCGTCGGGTAGGTCCTGAATTCTATTTTTTGCCCTGCTGTTCCCGGTCTGTTCTGTTTAATTAAGTCATGGATAAGAAAAGTCAAATTCAAAGATGAAATAGTCAAGGTGTCCAGCCTTAGTTTTTGTAGCGACTGGACCCTTTGTGCCGTGACCAAAGCCATCAGCATGACCATTTTCATTGTTAGTTTCTGTAGGGACAGAGCTGTTGGTGGAGACTAGTTTCTCAACATGGTCAATACAATGCTCACGTCCCAAATTTGGGTGTACCTGGTTCTTGGGGGATTTGTGTTGAAAATGCCCCTCATTAGTTTGGTTACCAGGGGGTGAGTCCCTACAGAATGCCACTCTGTTCCTACCCACAGGTAGTTTGACAGAGCACTTCTGGCACAGTTGATGGCACTGTAGCTGAGCCCCTCATCGTAGTGAAGGCTGGCCAGAAATTCCAGAACAGACGGAATATTGTTGGATCTGTGGTTGAGGTTATTGTCGTGACAGTACTTCCCCCATTTCTTGATGTGCACCAAGTACTGTTTTTTGGTGGACTGTCTGTGGCCCGATGCAATCATGTCCATTGTTCGGTCCGTCAGTCCCATGTGTTGTAGAGGCGCTTTCAGACTCTACAAATTAATAAGTTGGTATGATTATGACAGGGGTGACTTTCCTGTGTTACTGGATGGACCAGTAAATTTGGTCTATGTTGAATGGTGATGCACGGTTCTAATGCCATGTCTAGTATCACCGGGAACCGTGGTTGAGTAGGCCAATCGGGTACTATAAGAATCCCAGATGCAGAGTCTTGTTGTATTTTCCTTAGTACCCGACTGATGAGGCAGAAAGGAGGGAATGCATAAATAAACAATTTCCCCCAATGCAGCGAAAATGCATCTGTAGCTGCTGCCCCAGGGTCTGGTTCCCATGAAACATAACTTGGTAACTGGTGATTTAGCCTGGATGCGAAAAGATCGATATCTGGTGTTCCATACCATGCTGTAATTTCAGCAAATACATTTTTATCCAACATCCATTCAGTGTTTTCATTGAATTTGCGTGACCTGGTGTCTGCCACTAAATTTAGTTTACCTGGTAAGTAGGTAGCTGATATCCAAATATTCCTCTGGATACACCATTGCCAAATTGTGTTGGCCAGATTGTCACATGATGTCGATTTATTTCCACCCATATGGTTGATATATGCTAGCACGGTGGTGTTGTCAATTTGTAGTCTAACATGCTGGTGATTTAACCCCGAACAATATGACTTAAGGCCATGGAATGCACTTAACATTTCCAGGTAGTTTATACCCCGTGCTTTTAATAATGATGCCTCCTGTGCATTCCATCTCCCTCCACAGCTCGAGATGGAATTGGTGGCTCCCCAACCAAGTGCACTGGCATCAGTTTGAAGTACCATAGACGGGTTGCTGATAATTAGTGGGTTGGAACAATACTTGATGTTGTGTTCCCACCATTTTAGTTCTATAATGGCTTCTGTAGTCCCATCCAGTTGAATTTCAAATAACATCTGTGGTCAGCATCTTTTAAATCGATGCTTGCCATATAGTAGCCTTCGGAAACTAATTGCTTAGCAGTAACAAAGGTTTCCGTTTTGAAATGAATATATTGTACAAAGGTATTTAAAGTTGTCAAATCGATGATGATGCGGCAACCACCATCTTTCTTGTTTTTTATAAAGATATTGGACACGAATTCCTGTGATTCGTGTTGGGTGTGTTCAATTACTCCTTTTTTATATAGTCATTGTAGTTCAGCATGTGCTTTAGATTTTTCTATGCCTGTGAGCACGAACATTCGGTTCGGTGCATGCTGTACTGGTGGGTTATGTTTTAGTATAAATTCTATGGTATAACCCTGGATACTGCTTAGAATGTAAGTGTCTAAAGTTATCTTATTCCATGCATCCAAATAATATCGTAACCTCCCACCAACTTTCGTGCTCCCTTTAATTTTTAACGAACCAGACCCACCTACCTCCATGGTTACCAGTGGTAGGTGTGTTATTTCTTCGGCATCCTCCGTGGATGTTGAGGCACCGTTGTTTGGGTCTGTTGTTGGGTTGAAGGCTTGCGCATTTTCCAGGGCGGTCGGCCTGAGCCATGCCCTAAAAAAGACCGCTGTTGGGTGCTCCTGGTTTCTGCGCTCCCTGCGATTTGTGTTGGCCGTCTGGGAGGTCCGTAGGGCTGATATTTTTGGCCGTAGTAGGTTTTGGTTGCTGCCTTTATGAGCCCCAGTGTTTTCGCCTCTTCGTCAAGTTCCTTAACTTGTTTGGGTAAATCCCCTCCAAACAATAGAATTGGCAGTTTGGAGGTTCCTGGTTTACAAAGGCCGGCAAATTTGGGAACCAATGCTGGTTGGATTGCACTTTTTCTAATGTTATTCAACTCATACTGTGAGTTGCACAGTAGAGCCAGTGCATCCTGGTGGTCTTGGGTCTTGTTTTGCTCCTTCAAAGTAGGGCAAAAGCTGTTATTCCTGCCGTTAATGATTTTAGGACCTTTTGAATTTTTAAATCACTGTTTCGAATTGCTGTCCCCACACGCTTCCAGATGCACTGGTTTACACTCGGAACATGTAATGACTTGCAGTTACCTGGAGGTAAATGCCGTGCCATGGTGTCTGATAGAGCCAGTGTCTGTAATTGATTAAACGACATATAATCAATGCTAGCCGCTATCTTTGGCTCCAGGTCTTCCCCGGTTTGGTCTGGTTGGAAGAACTGGGTCACCATTTCCAGCATGTCTTCTTTCACCCCAGGCTTACTTGGGGTATGTTGTTCCCTGCCCTGTTCAGGGTCAGCCCAGAACTGATCCTCCGTGTTCTCCTCTGATGAGGAAGAGACACTATGCAGCCCCACAAGGGGTACTGCTGTGGGGCTAATTGATTGCCCACTGTGGCTAGCCTCCATCTCCCGGAGTCTGCCACTTTGGAGGATCTCCTCCAGCAACCGCTCCAACTGGCTCTTATGCTCTCGGGCATAGGCCACTCACGGCTGCTCCAATTCCTGCGGCTGCTCCAATTCCTGCAGCCGCTCCAACCGGCTCCAATGCTCACGGGCACTGGCCGCTCGCGGCTGCTCGTCATCCTGCAACCGCTCCAACCGGCCCCGGTGCTCACGGGCACTGGCCGCTCGCGGCTGTTCCTCGTCCTGCAGCCGCTCCAACCGGCTCCAATGCTCATGGGCACTGGCCGCTCGCGGCTGCTCGTCATCCTGCAACTGCTCCAACCGGCCCCGGTGCTCACGGGCACTGGCCGCTCGCGGCTGCTCGTCATCCTGCAACCGCTCCAACCGGCCCCGGTGCTCACGGGCACTGGCCGCTCGCGGCTGCTCCCCATCCTGCAACTGCTCCAACCGGCCCCGGTGCTCACGGGCACTGGCCGCTCGCGGCTGTTCCTCGTCCTGCAGCCGCTCCAACCGGCCCCGGTGCTCACGGGCACTGGCCGCTCGCGGCTGTTCCTCGTCATGCAGCCGCTCCAACCGGCTCCAATGCTCATGGGCACTGGCCGCTCGCGGCTGCTCGTCATCCTGCAACTGCTCCAACCGGCCCCGGTGCTCACGGGCACTGGCCACTCGCGGCTGTTCCTCGTCCTGCAGCCGCTCCAACCGGCTTCAATGCTCACAGGCACCGGCCGCTCGCGGCTGCTCGTCATCCTGCAACCGCTCCAACCGGCCCCGGTGCTCATGGGCACTGGCCGCTCGCGGCTGCTCAAAGTCGGGCTGATCCCATTTCGGGAGATAGGCGTGCCGTCGGCTGCTGCTGTTGCTGCTGGCTACCCGCAACTCCGCAGTTCTCCCCCTCTAGCTTTTTCGCAGCCTTCCTTCTAGTCGCTCTGTCCATTTTTCCACCTGCCTGTCGCTCCCGTGGGAACGTTCCCCCAGCTCCTAGACAAGTTTTAAACAACCTTCAGCAAGTTGATAACAAATTCGATTCCCAGTCTTCTGTCGACACTGCCCTCGACTCTGAGCCCAGCAATTTCATGGGAGATGCCAGTATTTACACTCTCCTTCATGGCCGATCTCGCCTCCACGATCCTTCTGTGCTCATTACTGTCAACAACAAGTCTTTCACTTACCAAGCTCGACACGGGGTGAAGGTGAATGTTATGTCAACATCCCTATTCAAACAGATAAGAAATAATGAGCTGTTGACTGCTGATCACTCCATATTGCGTGCTTATGGGGGAGAGGAGCTAACACCTGTGGGGAGGGCCACCTTCCACTGTGTGCTGCAGAAATCATCCCGTGACCTGTCGTTTTTCATTCTTGACTGTGACTGTGTGACTCTGTTGAGCAATCAGGCCTGTCAGGATCTCGGTCTGGTGTCTTTCGACCATACGGTCCACGAAGTGCGTGTGATGCTGAATCCACTCTCCGAGTACCCTGACCTCTTCGATGATAAGCTAGGGAAGCTGCCGCTTGTATACAAGATCGCAACTGACCCATCGGTCGTACCAGTGGTCCGTGCTCCTCACAGGGTGTTGTTTGCCATGAAGGGCAAGGTCGAAGCCATTCTGAAGAACATGGTTGACATGGGGGTGCTTGCAGCCGTCAGCGATCCCACCGAGTGGGTCTCCACCATGGTCGCCACCATGAAGATGGGTAAGAACAAAATACGGGTGTGCATAAACCCCAAAGATTTGAATCTGGCAATAAAACGTCCCCATTACCCTATGAGGACTGTAGAAGATGTTGCTGCCCAGGTCGGTCAGGCCACGGTGTTTTCTGTTCTCGATGCCAGGAGCTTGTTCTGGCAAATACCCCTAGACAAACGCTCCTCAGACTTACCCACTTTTGGCACACCCTTCGGAAGGTTCAAATTTTTGCGGATGCCATTCGGCATCAACTCTGCTAGCGAAGTGTTTCAACGCTCCATGGAGCAACTGTTTGCTGGTCTGCCATGTGCCATTATTGTGGATGATATCCTGGTCTATGGGAAAGATGCTGCTGAGCATGATCGCCATCTCCGACGGATTCTAGACCGCGCTCGCCAGATCAACTTAAAGCTTAACCCGTCAAAGTGCAGGTTCCGTGTAGCTGAGGTACCATATGTTGGCCACATTTTCACGGCCCACGGGCTGAAACCTGATCCGCAGAAGACCAACGCTATCTCCGAGCTGCCTGCCCCGACAGATGTTACCAGCCTGCAGCGGTTCCTGGGCATGGTCAACTATTTGGGGAAGTATATCCCCGACCTCAGCGAGTTGAGCGCACCCCTGAGGCAACTGACGAAAAAAGACATTGCCTGGTCCTGGTTTCCCCAACACCAGTAGGCCTTCGACTTCCTCAAAACGAAGCTGATCAGCACGCCGACTCTCAAGTTTTTCGATCTACAGCGTCCAATTGTGGTTACGTGTGATGCTTCCCATTTCGGACTAGGTGCTGCCTGCCTGCAGCTCTATGATGATGGCTCGCTGCAGCCCATTTCTTATGCCTCGCGAACCATGACAGACACTGAGCAGCGCTATGCACAAATTTAGAAGGAGCTTCTTGCGGTTGTGTTCGCTTGCTCCAAGTTCAAGGACTTCCTTTTCGGTACCAGGTTCACCGTCGAGACGGATCACCAACCCTTGGTGACAATCCTCAACAAACCTATCCACATCGCTCCAGCCAGACTCCAGCGCATGATGCTACAGCTCCAACGGTTCGACTTTCAGATCGTGTACAAAAGGGGCACTGAGATGCATGTGGCTGACGCGCTGTCCAGAGCCCCCCGGTCCTCCTGCGACAGACATCCCTACGAACAGGAGGATCTGCAGGTACTCAATGCCAACTTTGTTCCCTCTAAGCAGCTGCAGTGCCTGGTTGAGCACACTGCCAACGACCCTGACCTGCAACAGCTCGTAGCTGTCATCCAGCGGGGGTGGCCAAGCAAACGAACCTCGCTGCCTGCTGGTGTCCACCCTTTCTTTCTGGTTCGAGATGAACTAGTGCTCCAGGACGGGATCATCATCAAGGGTCACAAGGTGGTCATCCCTGCCTCCCTGTACGACTTGTACTACAACGATGCCCACATGGGGCATCCCGGAGCCGATGCCACTGTCACACATGCCCAAGAACAATACCATTGGCCCGGCATGGCAAAGTACATTAAGGCCCGAGTAGCCTCCTGTCCTGATTGTAACACTCTTGCCCCACATCAGCAGCGCCAGCCACTTCTGCAGCAGCCCGCCCCTGCTATGCCCTGGTCATCGCTGGCTGCAGACATATTCGAATGGCGTGGAAAGCAATACCTAGTGTTGGTCGACTCCTACTCGAACTGGTTCGAGGTGGACCTTCTCCCTGCTATCACCCCGGAAATGGTCATCAGTAAGCTGCGCCGACTCTTCGCCACTTTTGGGTACCCGGTCCGCTTACAGACCGACAACGGCCGTCAATTCACCAGTGCAGAATTCAAAGCTTTCACTGTGAAGTGGAACTTCACTCACTACACCAGCAGCTCTGAATACCCGCAGAGCAATGGCCTGGCTGAACGTGCTGTCCGCAGTGCCAAGAATTTGCTCGAGCAGTCTCGGCTCTCCAATGGTGACTTCTACCAGGGTCTGCTAAACCTTCGTAACATTTCCAGGGACACTACCATGCGATCCCCTGCCCAACGTCTGATGTCCCGCGTTCTTCGCCCACCGATGCCGATCGCCCAACAATCCCTAGTGCCCAAGGTCCTCCAGCCTGCTGCCGTCCAGCAACGGATTGCTCAAAGGTATGAAGTACAGCGCCGCTCTCACGACAAGTCCTGCCGCCCGCTCTCACCACTACTGCCTGGTCAGGTCGTCCGCATGCAGACAGCCACCGGATTCTCCTGACTCGCAACCGTGGTTGGGGTGGACAATTCACCGAGATCCTACTTGGTGGACTTTGAAGGAACTATCTACCGCCGTAGCCGCCAGCACCTGTTGGCCGTTAACGAGCCTCAGCCTCCTCCTGCGGCCCCCTATGCTCCTCCGTTGCGTTTCGAGCCTCCCACTACTAACTACCCCTCAGCTCCCTGCATGCCCCGGTCAGTCCGCTTGCCGCGTTCTCCTCCCTCTACCCTTCCGGGGTTCTCCTCCCTTGCCCGCTCTCCTTCTCCTCCTTCTCCTCCTTCCCCTGGCTCGCCTGTGCCGGTCGGGTCTCCTTCCGCAATCACGGTTGGGTCTCCGCCGGCTTTCTCCTTCCCGGCTGATATTGCTCCTCCTCCTCTTCTTTCGGGTGGGGAGGATGAGGGTGCCATGCGCACTCGCTCGGGTCGGGTTGCCAAACCTCCTGTCCGTTACGGTGATTTTGTTTAGATTTGCAGGTGTTGTATAACACCCTGCCACTGTTATAACTTCAATTTAAATTTCTAAGGGAAAGGATGTAGATGGTTTATGCATGCAACCTATAATGTAGCTACCTCAATACCACTAACCATGCCCAGCCATATCAGTATAACTGTGATATCCTCCCCTTGTTCCTCCCTTTTGTTCCAGTGCGCCTGAAGACTAGATGCAGTCAGTACTGGGACATGTGTGACAAGTGCCTTAATTAAAGACTCAGTAAAGGTTACAGTGTGTCAGACCTGACTCCTTTACATGGGTCAAATGGATTCTTGGGGTGGCAGCTCAGTCACTCAAGCCTGATGTGCTGGCAGCTCACTCACGACTGGTGGGCTGGCAGTTGATTCACGGCTATTCCTTGAAATTCCATTTCAAGCAGGGTGCAAGGCCACCAAATTCAACTGCACTTTCATACCACTTCAAGCAGGGTGCAAGGCCACCGAATTCAAGTGCAGTTTCATACCACTTCAAGCAGTGTGCAAAGCCACCAAATTTAAGTGCAGTTTCCTGCCCCTTCAAGCAGGGTTCAGGGCCACCAAACACGAGTGCAGTTTCATGCCACTTCAAGCAGGGTGCAAGGCCGCCAAATTCAAGTCCTGTTTCATACCATTTCAAGCAGGGTGCAAGGCCACCAAAGTCAAATGCAGTTTCATACCACTTCAAGCAGGGTGCAAGGCTACCAAATTCAAGTGCAGTTTCATACCATTTCAAGCAGGGTGCAAGGCCACCAAAGTCAAATGCAGTTTCATACTACTTCATGCAGGGTGCAAGGCCACCAAATGCAAATGCAGTTTCATACCATTTCATGCAGGGTGCAAGGCCACCACGTTCAAATGCAGTTTCATACCATTTCAAGCAGGGTGAAACCACCATAAAACCACACAAAACACCACGTAAACACCACATAATCACCATATAAACACCACACTCAGTTCAGTAGATATTCAGTGTGTTCAGTTGATTCACAGCTCAGACAGTCATGATCTCTCCCTCCCCCATCTTGCAGAGACTGAGCCACACCCACACTTCCGAGTTTTATAATCCCTGCCCCCTTCCACCAGAAGGGTCGTGCCTTTGTGGCGTGATGGACAGGAGAGAGATTCTCAGTTTTTTTTAAACACGAATAACACTTTTATTTTTCATTAATGGGAAGAATCCTCTGCACCTGATGAACGGAGGAGGACTGAGTGAGATGGCCAAAAATCACAACCGTAAGTAGTAGCATTTCATCTTAAATCAATATAGAGTGCAAATAGGAAGTAGTCAAATTTAGACTTTTAATCATGTGCTCTATTTCAAATTGACCACCACCAACAACCATTTGCAGTGCTTTATTTCAAACCAACCACCATTTGCAGTGCTTTATTTCAAACTAACCACCATTTGCAGTGCATTATTTCAAACTAACCACCATTTGCAGTGCTTTATTTCAAACCAACCACCACCAACAACCATTTGCAAGGCTTTATTTCAAACCAACCACCACCAACCACCATTTGCAGTGCTTTATTTCAAACCAACCACCATTTGCAGTGCTTTATTTCAAACCAACAACCATTTGATTTGCTTTATTTCAAACCAACCACATTTTGATTTTCAAACTTCATTAAGGGCACTCAAGGTCAATAAAACCACGCTCACAGTTTAGTAGACATGTGTTCAGTGTTATTCACAATATCAGACTGAGAGACATGACCCTCTCACTCCCCCATCTTGCAGAGATTGACTGAGGCATTCAACACTTCCGGGTTTTATAGTCCCTCCGGAAGGGCGTGGCCTTCAGGGGAGAGAATCTCAACATTTTTTAAACACTAATAACTCTTTTATTTTTTATCGATGGGAAAAATCCTCTTGTCCTGCACAGTGGAGGGGGACTCTGAGTAAGATGGCCAAAAATCACAGCCGTAAGTGGCAGCGTTTTTTCTAAAATCAATATAGACGACAACAGGAATTGGTCAAAATCAGACTTTTAGTAATATAGTTTAAACTACAAACCTGTACATCTTTGGAGTGTGGGAGGAAACCGTAGCACCCGGAGAAAACCCACATAGTCACGGGGAGAATGTACAAACTTCACAAAGACAGCACCATAGTCAGGATCGAACCGGGTCTGTGGTGCTGGTTGGCAGCAACTCTACCGTTGTATCACTGTGCCATCCCAATTGATTGAGTTTTGGTTTATTAATGTCACGTGCACCAAGATACAGTGAGCAACATAGTTTTACACATAATTCAAGAAATTCATACCATGCATTAGTATATAAAGCACCAGAAAGGAGAGCATAAAGATAAAACAACATGTAGTGGTACTGTTATGAGCCTGTTCCACTTATTTTTCAGGCAATTAAAACGGCGACTGTCAGAGTGGAACACACACACATACACAACACTTCCTTCAACAGCCCATTATGCAGGCAGGGGACCGGGCTAGCGAGGGGAGCGCTGTCTGAGTGAAATTCACATGGTACAAAGCCAATGTGATACAGACACACACCGCGATGAACAGGAAGGTTGGCGCTGTAATTAAGACGGCAAAAGCACAGTTTATGGGAAGGGTCATGTAAGTCCTTTAAAAGAAGGGGGGAAGAAGGGGAGGAAGAGGTGGGAGAAGGGGAGAAGGGGGGAGAAGGGGGAAGAAGGGGGAAGAAGGAGTGGAGACAACTTTTAAGAAGCCAGAGATACACGGCTGTGAAGCTCGGCGGACATTAACATTACTGCTTACGTTTTTTTATTCCCAATGAGCCAATGAACTTCACCGGTCAGCACTGGCTACAACCTACTAGAGCCTTCGAGAACCTTCAACCTCCTTGCAACCCACTAGTATCTCCTGGCAACCCAACTACGGCACGAGAATTCTCGATACTCTCCATGGTGACTTCATTCTGGTCGGCGCTTATGTTGAAAAATTTGTGGCGATCATAATGAGGCAGCAACTAGTTCCTAGAATGCGAGAACTGCTCACGACCATGAAGGTGACTCCCCAGCAACTAGCCACGAACATGTGGCGACCGCATAGTCTCCTGCAGTTGCCTAAAACATCGCCGAAGTGGGACAGGTCCATAACAGAGACTGATGATAAAAAGTGTTCCTCGGACTTGAGCGCTATCCCGGGTGCTGAACATCGGTAGGCAGTCGCTGTCCATGGTGCTGGTCTTCAGCTCCTCTTTGGCCTGTCTATTGTTAGCCGAGATCACAGCAGCAAATGAGGGAGGAGTCTTCGTCCCAAGACGTATAACATCATGTCGATTAGTTGAATAGTCACAGTCATTTTTGCAAGGGTATGGAGTCCAAAACTAAAGGGCATAGATTTAAGATGAGAGGGAAAAGATTTAAAAGCTAACTTTTCCACTCAGGGTGTGGTGAAAATGTAGGATAAGCTGCAGAAGTGGTAGAGGTAGATATTTGAAATACACTTGGATAGACAAATGGATAGGAACGTTCAGGGGATATGGGACGTGCAGTTAAGTGGGATTAGCTCAGATAGCTCCGCATGAGGGCACAGTTGTGATGGGTGGCACAGGGCACAGTGGTAGAGTTGCAGCCTTGCAGTGCCAGGAACCCAGGTTCAATCATAGCTCTGGGAACTGTCTGTATGGAGTTTTTGTATGTTCTCCCTATGACCACGTGGGTGCTCTGGTTTCCTCCCACACTCCGAAGACATGCAGGTTAATTGGCTTCAGTAAATTGAAGGGTATGAAATAGTGCTGGTATGCATGGTGATCGCTGGTCGGCATGGACCTGGTGGGCCAAATGGAATGACAAAACAAGATTCATTAGAATTCATAACCTCATGAAAACGATATACAGGCTTCGAGTCGCATTTCACTAAATGTTTATGAGGAAGGTAGTATTAGACTGTGAGCTTATATCTTTTTTTTTAAATTACTCGTCTTTTCGAAATTCAGCGAAATGGCAGCAAAGAATCCGGATTAATTTGAAACTCTTTATAAGGCAGGAAAATAATTATAGCAATCCGCCTAATTGTGAGTTTGTCCTTCACAGCTATTGTTAACTCTCGCAACAACCAATGCATCAGTTGGAGAATGGATCATGCCTCTTTTTGCGTTCACAAAGCACCATTTAACAGGAAAAAATTACACTCTGTGCGCTGCCAATATTTATGTTTAATTAAATGTTGGCAGCCCCATTTCATGTTATTGTCATGGATTTATGAAAGTGTACCTGCGTAAAATATATATTATTTATTTACAAAGCACAAAAATAAGTCATTTATTCTAACTGCACCGTTCTTAAAATGGAACACAAAATAAGCTTCCTCCCACCCTTCCTTACAGAAGGTTAGATGGATGAGAGGTGACCTCATTGAAACTTACCGAATAGTGAAAAACTTGGATAAAGTGCATGGCGAGAGGATGTTTCTACTAGAGGGAGAGTCTAGGACCAGAGGTCTCTGAATAAAAGGGAAGTACCTTTAGAAAGGAAATGAGGAGGAATTTCTTTAGTCAAAAGGTGGTGAATCTGTGGAATTCATGCCACAGACCAAGGTGTAAGTCAAGTTAATTGATCTTTTTAAGGCACTGATTGATAGGTTCTTGATTAGTATGGATGTCGGGGGTTACGGGGAAAAGGCAGGAGAATGGGGTTGAGAGGGAAAGAGAGATAGATCAGCCATGATTGAATGGCAGAGTAGCCCTGATGGGCCTAATGGCCTAATTCTGCTCCTATAACTTATGAACTTATGAAGTCAGGGAAATACAGGGGTCAGAGAGTCATGGTGTCATACAGCACAGAAACATGCCCATGCCTAAAATTACTCATCTAAGTTAGTTTCACTTGCCTATGTTCAGCCCAAAACTATTCCTTGAAGCGCAGGAGGATGAGGGGTGATCTTATCGAGGTGTACAAAATCATGAGAGGAATAGATTGGGTAGGTGCCCAGAGTAGGGGAATCGATAACCAGAGGGCATAGGTTTAAGGTGAGGTGGGATAGAATTAATAGCAAGCCGAGGGTAACATTTTCACAGAAAGGGTGGTGGGTGTAAGGAACAAACTGCCAGAGGAGGTAATTGAGACAGGTATTACCACAACGTTTAAGAAACCTGAAGGCAGGTACATGGAAAGGACAATTTTTTAGGGATATGGGCCAAATGCAGGCAGGTGGGACCAGTGAAGATGGGGCAAGTTAGGCCAAAGGGCTGGTTTCCACACTGCGTGACTCTATGACTTTATGAGAGCTTTGCATTTCACTCACCTTCCAGTTCAGTTTGCATATAGCTATATACAAATGGCTTGAAATAGTAAGATTAAACGAGAACTTACCAGTTTGAAGTTTGATCGTTATTTTATGAGGAGTAACGTTGAAGGAATACGTGAAGAACCCCGCCAGCCGCATGCGTGTCATTCTTCAAAGCAGCGGTGTGAAATCACAGATAACTGTAATGACTAAACATAGTAAGATTAGAGAAGAGCTACCAGTTGAGTATATGATCAAGGGTGGGAGCGGAGGGCACGTATTCCCTCAACGTTACTCCTCATAAAATAACGATCAAACTTCAAACTGGTAAGTTCTCGTTTAATCTTACTATTTTACTTCGGGGTCACGTGAGTGACTACGTGAAGATTTTAAAGCTCTGTGATTTCATGCCGTGGAAACGAGTCCATGCATCACATCTGCCTTGATTATGGGGAGAATAGAGTTAACATAATTAGACATCAATACTATATTGAAACCCACGATAAATATATTAACACCAATTATTGCCCCTATTTATGGGGTAAATTATATTACAGAACTTAAATTTGTGTCTGCAAATGTTCCAGGTTCAATGACTGGTTTGTTATAAAGTCGTTGGAAAGTTTCCTCCATTGACCATCCTGCTGTCTTGAGGATTTGGTCCATAGTAACGTCCAACTTCATAGCTGCCGATGTAGCTGCAGCCCTGGTGGAGTGAGATTTAAAAATGCTAGTGTCTACTCCAGCCTTTATTAGGACCTGTTTTAGCCATCTAGAGATGGTCTGGACTGTCAATGTTTTGAGTGGCTGTTTGTAGCTGATTAAAGTGACATTTCTTTCCCTCTGATGATCTTAGTATACTCCATATATAATCGTAAGTGTGTTACAATACAGAGACGACCATCTGTCGGGTAGGCCCTGAATTCTGTTTGTAGGCCTGCTGACCCCTGTCTGTACTGTTTGACTATTTCATTGATGTGAAAAGTTAAATTTCCAGATGAAATAATCATGTTGTCCAGCCTTAGTTTCTGTAGTGACTGGACCCTTTGTGCCGTGACCAAGGCCATCAGCATGACTGTTTTCATAGTCAGTTTTTGGAGGGACAGAGCTGTAGCTGGAGACCAGTTTCTTAAAATGGTCAGTACAATGCTCACATCCCATGTTTGGGAGTATGTGGTTCTTGGGGATTAACATTAAATGCCCCTCATGAGTTTGGTTACCAGGATGTGTCCCAACAGAATGCCGCTCTGTTCCTTGCCACAGGTATGTTGACAGAGCACTTCTGGCGCAGTTGATGGCACTATGACTGAGCCTCTTATCATAATGGAGGCTTGCCAGGAATTCCAGAACAGACAGGAAGTGGCGGCACCGGGAACGGCTGCGGCTCGCCTGCAGTCCGTTTGTCTTTTACTTTTTTGTGTTGTATTTTTTCGTTTTGTCTAGTTACGTTTTTGGTTTTTAGGTCGTGTTTATGTGGGGTGGGGGTGGGGGGGGTGAAACGGGGCTTGCTGTCTCTCCCTTCGGTGGAATACGACCTTTTTGTCGTATCCCCCTTCTCTGCCTCCGTCTACGCTGAGGCCTAATGGCGGAGCTGGCGACCTCGGGACTCTGGAGGCAGCTGACAGGACTCGCCCTGGGCTCGATCCCGTGAGGGTGGCCCAGCCCGGGGCTGGAACTGCGCTCTCGTGAGAGCGGCCTGGCGAGGGGCTGAGAGACTTTCCCGTGAGGGGCTGTGGCCCGTCGGAGTGGCCCAGCCCGAGGGAGGAGCTGCACTCCCGCCGGAGTGGCCCAGCCCGAGGGTGGAACGGCACTCCCGTCGGAGTGGCCCAGCCCGAGGGAGGAACGGCACTCCCGTCGGAGTGGCCCAGCCCGAGGGTGGAACGGCACTCCCGTCGGAGTGGCCCAGCCCGAGGGAGAACGGCACTCCCGTCGGAGTGGCCCAGCCCGAGGGAGAACGGCACTCCCGTCGGAGTGGCCCAGCCCGAGGGAGAACGGTACTCACGTGAGGGCGATCCGGCTCGGGGCTGGAACGGTGCTCCGGTGGCTGGGACGGCGTTCTGAGGCGGTGACCTGAGTCCGGGGTTAAGCCGCGGGCCAGCGGCTGCGTGTGCTGGACTGGAGGGCGGCAGCTTCGACCACCCCCGGGCCGCGGTGTTTGAACCGGCCCGTTTGCGGGGTTCGGTGAGCCGCGGGACTGTTGTGCCATCGCCCGGTGGGAAATCGCCTCAGCGCAGAGGGAGAAGAGGAGGGAAGAGACAGTAACCCTAAGATTTTTGCCTCCACCACAGTGAGGAGGTGCTTGGAGGATACACTGTGGTGGTGCTAATTGTATGATTGTATGTATGACTGCAGGCACGAAATTTCGTTCAGACCGTAAGGTCTGAATGACAATAAAGGTATTCAATCAATCAATCAATCAATTCAATTCAATTAAATTCAAGGATGTTCATAGATCTGTGGGTGATGTTTATTGTTCATTTCTTGAAGACACCAAGTACTGTTTTTTGGTGGACTGTCTGTGGGCCGCTGAAATAATATCCACTCTTCGGTCCGTTAGTCCCAGGTGTAGTAGAGGTGCTTTCAACTCTATAAATTGATAGGTTTATATAATTATGACATGGGTAACCACCCCTTTTTGCGGGAAGAACCAGTAAATTAGGTCTATGATGGATGGTGATGCATGGTTCTAAAACCATGTCGTGTATTACCGGGACCCATGGTTGAGTAGGCCAATCGGGTACTATCAAAATATCAGACGCGGAGTCTACTGTATATTCCTAAATACCCGACTGATGAGGCAGAAGGAAGGAATGCATAAATAAATAATCCCCCAATGCAGCGAAAATGCATCTGTAGCCACTGCCCAAGGTTCTGGTTCCCATGAACATAATTCGATAACTGGTGAGAGCATGGATGCGAATAGGTCGATATCTGGTGTTCCATACCGTGCTGTAATTTCAGCAATACATTTTTTATCCAACATCCATTCAGTGTTTTTCATAGAATTAGCGTGACCTGTTGTCTGCCACTAAGTTTAGTTTACCTGGTAAGTAGGTAGCTGATATCCAAATATCTCTCTGGATACACTATTTCCAAATTGTGTTGGCCAGATTGTCACATGATGTCGATATGTTTCCACCCATATGGTTGATATATGCTACCACGGTGGTGTTGTCAATTTGTAGTCTAACATGCTGGCGATATAACCCAGAACAATATGACTTAAAGCCATGGAACGCACTCAACATTCCCAGGTAGTTTATGCCCAGTGTTTGTAATAATGATGCCTCCTGTGCATTCCATCTCCACCACAGCTGGAGATGGAATTGGTAGCATCCCATCCAAGTGCACTGGCATCAGTTTGTAGTACCATAGATGGGTACTACAAGGCTGTAACCTTTTCTTTCGGAAAAGTCACTGACATGTGAACTGTGTTAAGGGTGAACCGCAGATGATCCATTGTTAAATAACATCTGTGGTCACCTCTAATGGGTGCTGTATAGTAAGCATTTTTTTTTTCATTTTTTTTTTAATACGATGCTTGCCATGTAGTAACCTAGGAATCAATTGCTCAGCAGTAACAAAGGTTCCCATCTAGTAATGAATATAAAGTACGAAAGTATTCAAATTAGTCAAATCTATGATGATGTGGCAACCACCATCCATTTTATGATAAAGATTTTGGACACGAATTCCTGTGATTCGTGTTGGATATCCTCCATTACTCCTTTTTTATATGGGTTTTTTTTTGTTTTGTTTTTCTTTGCCTGTAAGCACGAACATTCGGTTCGGTACATGCTGAACTGGAGGATTATGTTTTGTATAAATTCTATGGTATAACCCTATACTTCTGAAAATATAAGTGTCGGTAAGCTCATAAGGAACCAGACTCACCTTCCTCCATGGTTACTATTAGTAGGTTTGTTACTTTTTCGGCATCCTCCGTGGACGTTGAGGTGCTGGTGTCTGGATCTGTAGTTGGGTCGGTGTTGAGGGTTAGCGCATTCCCCAGGAAGTAGTTTTTAGACGTTGCTTTAATGAGCCCCAGGGTTTTCCCTCTTTGTCAAGTTCCTTTACCTGTTTTGATAAGTTGCCTCCAAATAGTAATACTGGTGGTTTGGAGGTTCCAGGTTTGCATAGGCCTGCAAATTAGGGTCTAAAACCGGTTGGATGGCACTTCTTCCTAATGCTGTTTACTCATATTGGTAGTTGCAAAATAAAGCCAGTGCATCCTGGTGATCTTGTGTCATGTCTTTTTTGTTTATTGTGCGGGCGAAACCCGTAATTCCCGCTGTTAGGACTTTCAGAACTTTCTGTTGTTTCAAGTCCCTGGCCCTGCCATGTTTTCAAATACACTGGTTAATACTGGGAGCATTCAGTGTTTTGCAGTTCCCTGATGGTAACTGCCTTCCAATAGGTTTTCTTGCACCCCTTGTGCACTAGGGGTATGTTCTGCACCCCTCTTCAGGTTCAGCCCAGAATTGACCCCCTACACTCCCCTCTGATGAGGGAGAAACACTGTGCAGCCCTACAAGAGGTACTGCTGTAGGACTTACTAGCTGCCCCCTGTGACTAGTCTCCATCTCCCGGAGCCCACCACTTACCTGCTCCAACAGCCGCTCCAGCTGGCTCCGATGCTCTCGGGCACTGGCCACCTCATGGTCACTCGTCGTCGCGGCTGCTCCTGAAGCCGCTACTCCTGAAGCCGCTCCTGCTCCAGTTCCTGCAGCCGCTCCAACTGGCTCCAATGCTCACGGGCACTGGCCGTCGCGGCTGCTCCTGAAGCCGCTCCTGCTCCAGCTCCTGCAGTCAGCCCAGGATTGACCCTCCGTTCTCCCCTCTGGTGAGGGAGAACACTGTGCAGCCCCACAAGAGGTACTGCTGTGGGGCTTACTAACTGCCCACTGTGGCTAGCCTCCATCTCCCGGAGCCTGCCACTTTGGAGTATTTCCTCCAGCAGCCGCTCCAACCAGCTCCAATGCTCACGGGCACTGGCCGTCGCGGCTGCTTGAAGCTGTTCCTCCTGCAGCCGCTCCAACCGGCTCCAATGCTCACGGGCACTGGCCGTCGCGGCTGCTTTGTTCCCCTCTCCCAGCCGCTCCAACCGGCCCCAATGCGCACGGGCACTGGCCGCTCGCGGCTATTCAGAGTCGGACTCATCGGAGTCAACGACTCTGTTAGTTTTTTGCTTCGCTCTACCGCCCGGCCGTGGCCGGTGCGGGAGCGAAGTCGGGCACAGCTGTTCCCATTTCGGGAGATTGGCGTGCCTTTGGCTGCTGCTGCCTGGCTGCCCGCAACACCGCAGTTCTCCCCCGCCAGCTTTCCCGCAGCCTTCATGGATCTGGTCCATGTCTCCACCTGTAAGGTAAGTGGAAGGAACGCAGAGTCTCCTTACCTGCTGTTCCCGGCTTTCAATTTTTGCCGCTAAGTGGAACGTCGTTCTCCCTGCTCTGACTCGTTGCAATGCGTGTAGCGATATGACACGCATGCATCCTGGCGGGGTACTTCACGTAGTCACTCACGTGACTCCGAAGTAAAATTGATATCTGCCATTACACCGTAGTGTTCATCTGTAGTGCTCATATCAACTAGACTCAGATGGTTTTTTCAATCTGACAGGCTGATCTGAAGTGCCTCTCATGAGAATTTAAATATGTGCAGTCATTTCAGTTCTGTTCCTCTTCAGAAGATTTAGAGATACACAGAGCTGAAACAGTCCCTTCGGCTCACCGAGTCCATGCCGCCCATCAGTGAATGGCAACTGGCCCATTCCAGACTGCAAGGGTATGTGATAGACACAAAATGTAACTCAGTTGGTCAGGCAGCATCACCGGAGAATAAGAATAGGTCACGTTTTGGGTCAGAACCCATCTTTAGACTGAACGTAGATGTGGTGGGGAGGTGGTGGGGGGGGGGGGGGGGGGGGGGGGGGGGGGGGGGATTAAACTGGAGGTCAGAAAAAGCCAGAACAAATCAGGGCCGGCAACAGATGACCTCAGGAAGGGTGGAGCCCATAATGGCCCATTGTTAGTTGGGGAAGGTGTGATAACGAGCGGGATGCGGACAGTGGGACTGGTAGGATGACTAGGGTGGGGGAGGGGGGAGAGATGTTTAGGTGAGGGAATGCAGGAGTTACTTGAAATTAGAGAAATCCACGTGCACACCTCTGGGTTGTAAGCTGCCCAAGCGAAATATGAGGTGCTGCTCCTCCAATTTTCATGTGGCCTCACTATGACAATGGAGGAGGCCCAGGACAGACAGGTCAGTGTGGGAATGGGATGAGGAGTTAAAATAATTTGCAACCAGTAGATCATGTCGGCCAAGGCGTAAGCATCAGTGAAAGTGAGGCAGAGTTCTATTTGCACCTCCTCCAACCTCATCTAGTGTGTTCGGTGCAGTGTTGGAAAAACAGCCAATAAATAGAAACAAGTTAGAAATAAAGTGTTGGAGTAACTCGGTGGGTCAGGCAACATCTCTGGAGAGAAAGGATGGGTGACATTGCGGGTCGGGACCATTCTTAAGACTCAACAGACTTAAACAAGACACACAGTAAACAGGAAAGGACAAAAAACACATAATACTTTAAACATTGTAAGTAAATAAAAGGAGCAGTGAAACAATGAATGTTCTTTGTTCCCGTTACGAACGGAAGCCTGGGTTACAACAGATTCCATTTGCTATAACACAAATACTGTACGTTATAAACAGATCCATAATTACGAGTCTAGGCTGTATTAGTTGGACCATGCTAACAGAACTACGCAGTCTTGCTCGGAATCTTATAAATCACTTAGAACTGGACAGATTATATCCATTTACATGGATTGGGAAGTCTCAGTGATGCTCCACATTGATATGTGCCTCAGTTCCGAGCTCCAATAAACGTTGTCTATCACGTAGATCTGGTCATTGTTTTACTTTTTTAAATTATTTGTTGCAGGGAACATTACATTCATGTAATCATCCTCTGGTCATACTTTCTACCCTTGCTTTGAGTATAGAAGTTGGGAGGTTGTGTTGCAGTTATATATGACGTTGGTGAGGCCACAGTGCTCTGTGTTCAGTTTTGGTCACCTTGTTACAGGAAAAGTGAGGGGCCTGTCTCCATGCTGTATGACTCTCTATGCTAGAGGAACTCAGCAGGCAAGTCAGCATATGTGGAGGAAATGGACAAGCAAGATTTTGCGATTTGAAAACCAATGGGAATTGAAGTCTGCAACCCATTAGATCTGGGAGCAGCAATTTCTTCCCACACTACTAGGATGTACAGGTTAGTAAGCTAATTGGCTTGGTATAATTGTAACTGGTCCCTAGTTGTGTGGGAACGTGTTAGTGTGCGGGGATCGCTGGTCGGTGCGGACTTGGTGGGTCAAAGGGCCTGGTTCTGCACTGCATCCCTAAACTAAAACTAAACTAAACTAAAATGAAAGATGTGGATGCTTAGAGAGGGTGTTTAGGAAGTGTTAAAGATAGTGGAGTCAGGGCATATGAGGAAAAAGCAGCAACGGGATACTGAGTGTGGATGATCAGCCATGATCACAGTGAATGGCGGTGCTGGCTCGAAGGGCCAAATGGCCTACTCCTGCACCTATTGTCTATTGGCTATTGTTTACCAGCATGTCGCCTGGATTAGAGGGAGAGGCTGGATACTTGGATTATTTTCTCTGGAATGTCAGAGGAGACTTGATAGAGGTATATAAAATTATGAGGGTAGACAATCAGTTCCATTTTCCCAGTGTGGAAATGTCCAACGCTAGAGGACACAGTTATAAGATGAGAGGGGGAATGTTTAATGGAGATGTGCGGGGCAAGTTTTTCACACAGGATAGTAGGGACCTGGAACACATTGCCATGGTTGGTGGTGAAGGCAGATACAATAGTGGTGTTTAAGAGTCTTTTAGATAGGCACATGGAGGTGCAGGCTATAGTGGGATATGGATCACATACAGGCAGATCAGATGTTTAACGGCATCATGATCAGCACAAACACTATGGGCCCCATTCCTGTACTGCACTATGTTCTATATTCAATGCACCCAACACAAAATGTCACCTGCCCATGTCCTCCATAGATGCTGCCTGACCATCTGGGTTCCACCAGCACTTTGTGTTTTGCTCAATGAAAGGTAGAAAGTATGGATAGAGGATAAAGGACATATACGTACAATGTTTGTACCAAATAAAGTAAATCATGGTTAAACTGTAGACTTTAGACTCGAGAGATTGAATCCATGATGACCAGCGATCACACCATACACTAGCACTATCCTACACATTATGGATAATTTACAGAAGCCAATTAACCTACAAACCTCCACGTCTTTGGTGTGTGTGACGGAAACCGGAGAACCCAGAGGAAACCCACGTGGTCACAGGGCAAATGTACAAACTCAGTACAGGCAGCACCCGTAGTTAGGACCACACCCGGGTGTCCGCCACTGTAAGGCAGCAACTCTACCTCTGCGCCACTGTGCCACCCCAAATGATGTGATAGATAATGTTTATTGGAGATTGTGACTGAGGTACATTTCAATGTATGTGGGGTATCACTGAGATTTTGAGAGACACAAAATAAATGTACGTTCTTTTAACTTATGTGGAGAATTGTCTCCTGATAACAGACCACATGCAGAGCACAATGTTGTCAGAAGAGAGAATTATGCAACACCGTGTAAATGCATTTCTATTCTCCATGTCTCTGAGTTCTCCCTCAGTGAGTTTGACAGCATTTGACAATTTATGTTCGGTTTTCTGCCGTGTTCCACTCCCACATAAAGCTGGCTTGAAACTCTCTCGATTGATTTCACTTGATACCTTTGGTCAGATTGGAAGTTTTAATCCTGGCGTTCTAAATCGGAAATAAACTCAGCAAACACTCCAGTGATTTGCATGATAATGCGCAATTAATAAACAAAAAAATAATACTTTTTCTCCCAGTCGTTTAAACGCTCATCAGAAAGAAATTCACTTGATTCCATTATTCCACTGGGAAAAAAGATACCCTTACAGCAGAAATGGTCAGTTCTGACACACAATCCGTTTCAGTTTCTGTCAGATCCATTCAGTTCTGCTGTGATGTTAAGCATCTGTAAATTAAATCAGTTCTTCCCTCCACAGAGGGCTTATGGTATGCTTTCCTTCATTGATCAGGGCATTCGGTATTAGACTGTGTGGGAAGGAACTGCAGATGCTCGTTTACACCGAAGATAATCACAAAATGCTGGAGTAACTCAACGGGACAGCCAGCATCTCTGGAGAGAAGGAACGAGTGACGTTTTGGTTTGAGACCCTTCTTTAGACTGGGTCATCTTCAGTCTGAAGAAGGGTCTCGACCCGAAACATCACCTATTCTTTCTATCCAGAGATGCTGCCTGTCCCGCTGAGTTACTCCAGCATTTTGTGTCTACATTCAATATGAGAGTCAGAAAATCAGTTTGCAGCTCTATAAGGCAGAGCTTACAGCTCAGGCATCATTTGGAAACTCGTTTGCACTTCTGGTCACCCCATTACATGAAGGATGTGGAGGCTTTAGAGAGGGTGCAGAAGAAGCTTTGCACAATGCTGCCTGGATTAGGTGGTACTAGCTACAAGGAGAGGTTGTACAGTATTGTATTGTTTTCCCTGGAGTGCCAGAGGTTGAGGGGAGAGCTAATAAAAGTATATAAAATTATGAGATGCATTGATTGGGTGGACAGTCAGATACCCTTTGGACAGTGATTGGAAACCAGAGCACCCAGAGAAAACCCACGCGGTCACAGGAAGAAACATACAAACTCCATACGGACAGTACCTGTGCTCAGGATCGAACCTGTGTCTCTGGTTCTGTAAGGCAACACCTCTACCGCTGCACCACTGTGCCGCCATTTCGATAAGGAGAAAAGATCAGTGAACTGTAAAGCCAGAGGAAGAGATATAATTTGAAGGGCACAGAGGGGAGATAGACAGAAGGGGACAGGATATAGGTAAAGCGACAGGAGTGGGGGAGGAATATAGGACATAAAGTAACTTGATGGTAATTTATGGCAATCATAGTTACTGTTAATAATATGAGATTTATTTAAATACATTGTTTGTTAGAGTGGGATTTGAGCATCTGCTCACTGTATCACGAGTCGAGACCAGTGGATATTAACTCGGTAATGTAAAACATTATGCATCCAGCGAACAGGCCCTTCAGGCAACTAATCCATGCATAGCTGCTCATTGTTGACACTCCGCCTCCTCAATTGCACTTTATTTCATCCTATTAACATATCCTTCTGTTCCTTTTTTGTCTCGTGGGTTTTTTTTGCCAGTTTTGCCTCTAACATAATTGTGATTATTTGCCTCAGAAAGACCCTGCGAGCGTGAGTTAAATATTCTGAATATTACCTAGCTTAAGAATTTCAAAGGCGACCCAGTGTCGCAGTGGTGGAGTTGCTGCCTCACAGCACCAGTGACTCGGATTCCATCCTGTCTGCTGCTGCTGCTGTCGGTATGGCGTTTGTACGTTCTCCCTGGGACTGCATGGGTTTTCTCCAGGTGACATTTTGCTGACCTCAGGGTTTTCTTCTGCTGAGCTTTTTACCCATTAATATGCTGGAGCAGCGGGAGAGTTGCTGCCTCACAGCGCCAGAGACCCGGGTTCGATCCTGATCATGGGCGCTGTCTGTATGTAGTTTGTATGCTCTCACTGTGACCGCGTGGGTTTTCTCTGGCGCTCCGGTTTCACCCTCCTCTCCAAAGAGATAATTTGCTTCTGTAAATTGCCTCTAGTCTGTATGGTGGTATGGGGTTCACTGGTCGGATCGGATTCGGCAGGCCAAAGAATCTGTTTCTATGCTGCATCTTTAAATCTCAAACTAAAACTAAATTGCCTCCTGGTTTATCTTGGATTCATTCTTCTATTTATGACACCAGCTTTAGATTCCACCAAATCAGTATGATTTTCTCTATATCTATTTTTTCATACACCTTCCCCATTGTAATTAGGTTATTTCTAAACCATCTTTTTTCTAATGAAAGAAGCCAAATTCTGCAGATTTTTATCATCGTGATTTACACATCCTCTTTCAAAAAACAATATTCAAATACCACAGATGAAAGCACAAAAACTGAAGTTGTCTGAAAACAGGACACGGTTCAGTGAAAAATCTTTGAAGGTTTTTCTTTGCCAAGACAGGCATTTTATGATGAATTTTAACAATGTAAAAACAAAACGGGTAAAGCAATATCTATGGATTCTGGTAAATGTTTACCCTTTGAAAATCAAAAATCTCCCGACTTTCACAGTTGTATGCGGGATCTTGCTGTGTGCATACAATTTTATTTTTATTTTTTTTGTTTGTGTTTTTTTTGTTTATTTTATTAGAAGTTAATACAGTACAAAACAATACAGTGGTACCTAATTTTAGGTGCCAACTATGTCATAACGTAATACATTCTATGTACAACCTCTAGTTTTATGTTTTTGAAAAGGAAGTAAAAAAAACAAAAAATAGAGAGAAGAAAAAGAGGAAAAATAGATAGTAGAAAATAGAAAAACATGAAGTGTGTATATAAGAAAAGAAAACGTAGAAAGTAGAAGTTGTTCGGAGATGTAAATCTATCCACGACCTGACCTGAAATCAGTAATCTTTACGGTACTGCTGCATCACATGATGTGTGCATACAATTAGCTGCCACATTTCGAGTTTGAGTTTGAGTTTAGTTTATTGTGACATGTACCGAGGTACAGTGAAAAGCTTTTGTTGTGTGCCAATCAGTCAGCAGAAAGACCATACATGATTACTATCGAGCTGCCCTGAGTGCACACATACAGGATAAAGGGAATAATGTGAATAATGTTTAGTGCAAGATAAAGTCTGATCAAAGATAGTCCGAGAGGCTCCAATGAGGTAGATAATAACACAGGGCTGCTCGCTATTTGGTGGTGTGATGGTTCAGTTCTTAAATTACACAGTGACCATACTTCAAAAAAAGAATGCTTTGTAAAATCAAGAGGTTATGTAAGACCTTGAATAAATGGAAGGCTGTTTCTCTGTTAATTAACGCTCAGAGCCACAAGAGGATTTTGGAATCAGATGAGCTTGGAGGTAATGAGAGTGTACATTGGGCGAGGATACCATTTACTCCTTTAGGTGCAATTGAAATGACTCACCAGAGTTGCTTCTCCCACAAGGTACAAGGTACAGAAGTGTGATATTTTCCACTATAAACCTACTGACTCCCATGGCTATCTGGACTACACTTCTTCCCACCCTGCTTCCTGTAAGTACTCCATCCCCTACTCCCAATTCCTCCGTCTTCGCCGCATCTGCTCCCAGGATGAGGTGTTCCACACCAGGGCATCTGAAATGTCCTCATTCTTCAGGAAACGGGAGTTCCCCTCCTCCACCATAGATGAGGCTCGCACCAGGGTCTCTTCCATACCCAGCAACACTGCTCTCTCTCCCCATCCCCGCACTCGCACCAAGGGCAGAGTCCCCCTAGTCCTCACCTTTCACCCCACTAGCCGTCACATACAACAAGTAATCCTCCGTCAGTTTCGCCACCTCCAACGTGACCCCACCACTCGCCACATCTTCCCATCTCCCCCCATATCTGCCTTCCGCAAAGACCGCTCCCTCCGTAACTCCCTTGTCAATTCTTCCCTTCCCTCCCGTACCACCCCCTCCCCGGGCACTTTCCGTTGCAACCACAAGAGATGCAACACTTGTCCCTTTACCTCCCCCCTCGACTCCATTCAAGGACCCAAGCAGTCGTTCCAGGTGCGACAGAGGTTCACCTGCATCTCCTCCAACCTCATCTATTGCATCCGCTGCTCTAGATGTCAGCTGATCTACATCGGTGAGACTATGCGGAGGCTGGCCTCCCGGTGGCTCAGCACTTCAACTCCCCCTCCCATTCCCCATCCAACCTTTCTGTCCTGGGTCTCCTCCATGGCCAGAGTGAGCAACACCGGAAATTGGAGGAACAGCACCTCATATTCCGCTTGGGGAGTCTGCATCCTGCGGCATGAACATTGAATTCTCCCAATTTTGTTAGCCCTTGCTGTCTCCTCTCCTTCCTCAGCCCTCAGGCTGTCTCCTCCCATCCCTCAGCCCTCGGGCTCCTCCTCCTCCTTTTTTCTTTCTTCTCCCCACCACCCCCCATCAGTCTGAAGAAGGGTTTCGGCCCGAAACGTTGCCTATTTCCTTCGCTCCATAGATGCTGCTGCACCCGCTGAGTTTCTCCAGCATTTTTGTGTACCTGTGAAAATGCAAGGACAGTTTCTTCCCAGCTGCTATCAGGCAACTGAACCATCCTACCAACAACAAGGGAGCAGTCCTGAGCTACTATCTACCTCATTGGAGACCCACAGACTACCTTTGATCGGACTTCACTGGACTTCATCTTGCACTAAACGTTATTCACATTATTCCCTTTATCTTGTATCTGTACACTGTGGATGGTTCGATTGTAATCATGTACTGTTTTTCCACTGACTGGTTAGCTTGCAACAAAACATTTTCACAGTACCTCGGAAAATACACTAAACTTAAACTCAAATAAAATAAACTCAAGTTTGATGCCAATGGAAGTCAGATGGAGCAATTAATATTTTTAAATTAAGCATTCACAAACAGCTGGAAAGTGTTTGCATATGATGCATTTGGGTATCTTCTGTGAACCTAGAGAAAGCCTTGATGTATCCAAGAATAAACCTTCATAGTGTGTAGGAGAACTTAAGTTCAGAAGTTCTGCTCAGGATATCAATGGACATTATTCACAGCAATGCATAATTGAGTTATCTGGTTATCCCAGAGATAATGTAATGTGTAGGAAGGAGCTGCAGATGCGGGTTTATTCCTAAGATAGACACAAAGTGCTGGAATAATGCAGCGGGTCAGGCAGCATCGCTGGAAAAAAAAGGATGGGTGATGCTCTGCCCGCCTTGATCTACGTAAACTTCTGGTTTCAAAACAAGAAAGGTCTTGGAATGATCTGTCAAAATATCAGACGGGCATGTAAGAAGGGAAGGCACAAGGAGATTATTCAGCGTTCAGGGGCGGCACAGTGACGCAGCAGTATCGTTGCTGCCTTACAGCGCCAGAGACCCGGGTTCGATCTTGATTAAAATAGTTCAAGGCATTGGTGAGGCCAATTCTGGAGTATGGTGTACAATTTTGGTCGCCAAATTATAGGAAAGATGTCAACAAAATAGAGAGAGCACAGAGGAGATTTACTAGAATGTTGCCGGGGTTTCAGCAACTAAGTTACAGAGAAAGGTTGAACAAGTTAGGTCTTTATTCTTTGGAGCGCAGAAGGTTAAGGGGGGACTTGATAGAGGTCTTCAAAATGTTGAGAGGGATATACAGAATTGACGTGGATAAGCTTTTTCCATTGAGAGTAGGGAAGATTCAAACAAGAGGACATGATTTGAGAATTAAGGGACAGAAGTTTAGGGGTAACATGAGGGGGAACTTCTTTACTCAGAGAGTGGTAGCTGTGTGGAATGAGCTTCCAGTGAAAGTGGTGGAGGCAGATTCGATTTTATAATTGAAAAATACATTGGATAGGTATATGGACGGGAAAGGAATGGAAGGATATGGTCTGAGTGCAGGTAGATGGGACTAGGGGAGAATAAGTGTTTGGCACGGACTAGAAGGGCCGAGATGGCCTGTTTCCGTGCTGTAATTGGTATATGGTTATATGGTTATATGGTTATATGGTTATACGGGTGCTGTCTCTATGGAGTTTGTACGTTATCCCTGTGACTACATGGGTTTTTTCTAGGTGCTCCGGTTTCTCGCACACTCCAATGAAGTACGAGTTTGTAGGTTAAATGGCCTTGCTAAAATAGTAAATTGTCCCTAGTGTGTAGGATAGTGCTAGTATACAGGGATCACTGGTTTTGATTTGCCGAAGGGCCTGTTTCTGCACTGTAACTCTAAAGTCTAAAGTCTAAAGTCGCAAGTCTAAACATATTACTCTTATCCTCAAGATCATGGCTAATCCTTAACCTATATTTTTAGCGAAGGCAGGAATTTTGTGGATTAGTTTAGTTTAGAGATACAACATGGAATTAGGACCTCTGGGTGACCAAGGCCACACCGACCATTGATCACCCATGCACACGAGTTCTATGCAATCTTACTTTCTCATCCACTCACCACACATTGTGGGCCATTTACAGGGGGCATTTTTCCTACAAACCCGAACGTCTTTGCGATGTGGGAGGAAACTGGAGCAGCAGGAGAAACTCACGTGGTCCCAGGAAGAACATGCTAATTCCACACTGACAGCACCTGAGGTCAGGATCGAACCCAGGTTTCTGGCACGGTGAGAGAGCAACTATGCCGATTAAGCCATTGTGCCGCTCCAGTGATTAGAACAGTACAATATTTGAGCTCTCTGGAAGTCCAGGTAACGTATTCATCACAGGCTTGGCATCCTTCTGAAAACTCCAGTTAAATGTGGAGCATTTCAGCTCCACGTCATCACTCTGCCAACATGCTAGCAGCACATGTTCTCCACCTGAAACATGTCATACATCTCATGTCATCTCAGGGGGATTTCCAAAGTCTTTTGCTCAAACAATTTTGACATTGCGGAGTCATTTAAATAAACTTTTCAGGTCTGTCATCTTCAAAGTGTTAATCATTTGTTCAACTTTATATCCTTACTCTCTCGTCAACATTATGTTCTTCAATTCGGGTACAAAGTCACCTTGAGTTATGCTTACTGCCGCCTGGCTAAGGCTCATTGGGCCACACAGCATAGTGTGGCAGGTCTTGCTCACCCACCACAGAAAGCCGCCTGTAGAGGGAGCTGCTGAGCCCGGTCTCTGGTCACCCCCGAGGTGCAGAGAACTGGAGGGTGGAGGGTGGACAGAGTTGGCGACGGCGAACGCAAGAACAAATTGCTGGTAAGAGGAACCAGGGTCTAATCTTCTGCGCCCTCAAGATCGGCTGTGGGAGGCACCCCTGGAGCTCAAAGGCTGAATGGTGGCCTGATGAGGAGAGGGCCGACGGTTCGCTGGATGGAGGCGATGGAGGCGACGGCTGCAATGTGCCTTTATGGCCAGCTACAGCTTGGACTTTCAAAATGGCGCCAAAACCTGGTGCCACTTGTACATTGTCTCAGTGGGCTATTTCTATACACTTTGTACTTAATCTGGGATTGCATTTATATACAGTAATAATATACTGAACTGTATGCAACAAAAAAAAATTTGTACCTCGGTACATGTGATAATAAAGATCCATTGAATCTGAAGAAGGATTTCGGCCCGAAACGTTGCCTATTTCCTTCGCTCCATAGATGCTGCTGCACCCGCTGAGTTTATCCAGCATTTTTGTGTACCTTCCATTGAACCTTGTTTTATTTTACAGGAATCCTGTTTCGTAGCTTGATAGTTTTCATTATCTTCTCCAAACTATCAGCAGTAAAGAGTTCAGACACCGACCTGCACTGTTCCTGTGATAGACACAAGGTGCTAGAGTAACTCAGCGGGCCAGGCAGCATCTCTAGAGAAAAAGTAGGTCTGAAGAAGGATCTCGAACCAAAACATCACCCATCCTTTTTCTCCAGGGATGCAGCCTGATGCATTGAATTACTCCAGCACTTTGTGACTATCTTTGGTATAAACCCGCTTCTGCGGTTTCTTCCTGCACATTTCTCTCCTCCTGGAGGATCCGGTGAACCTCATCATTAGGCAATTTTATTCTCTTTTCATTGTTAATTTGGCATTGCTGTGCAATAGAAAGATGTGTCATTGAAAAGAACTTTCAGAAAACAGGCAGGAAGTTTTGAGACTTCAATGGACATTGATCTCCACTGATGATATTAGAGGATTGGTACAATGACAGAACAGAAACCTTTGAGTTTTATTGTGCTGTTGGCTTCTACTCAGCAGCTGAGGATAGTGCATAGTTGCCATCCACTAAGCTCTCGATAATCCAATCCAGCATTGAAACAAGGAAATGCTCAGTCATTCTGCTGAGGACAAGGATGGATTTTGATTGTCCTGCCATAACAGGGAGAGAGAGGGTCATAGAGTACATGTTCACCTGAGATGCTGCCTGACCGTTGTTACTCCAGAACTTTGTATCGTTTTAAGTTACGTGTTTTACTGGAGTTACTGCTGAAGTGATTTCCAACTGCTTTAGTTCGATCCATGAATTTGGAATGGCCCTAAGGTCAACAAGGATATCTTTTTTCCTCATGTAAATTTGTGCCTTGTTGCATCTCCTCAGGAAACTGTACCTTCAACAGGGAAGAGATTCCTTGAACAAACACATGCAAAGTGCTGGAGTAACTCAGTGGGTTACAAACAGGATGACAATCTTCAGAAGGACTTTGACATGAGAACTTGAGCCATTGAATAATCATTTTAGATGACATTATTCCTGCACTTGAGTAAACTTGCCTTATATTTAGCCACACTAAAGATATAAAGTGCTGGAGTAACTCAGCAGGTCAGGCAACATCTCTGGAGAACATGGATAGGTGATGTTTCAGATCGGGACTCTTCCTCAGACTGATTGTATAGTGTGTTTTGGTAGTTTAGGGACTGAAGCAGCCAGAAGGGTCCCAATTAAAAAAATCACCTATCCATGTTCTCCAGGGATGCTGCCTGACCTGTTGAGTTATTTCAGCACTTTGCATCTATATTTTAAGAATCTAGTCTTATCTTGGCCTTAAAGGCCTGTTGTCCTGGCCACAGAGAGCATATTTCACTGAGATGACGACCTTCCAGCAGCATTTTATGTCTGGAGAGGGGTCCCAACCCGAAAAGTCACCTATCCATGTGCTCCAGGGATGCTGTCTGACCTGCTGAGTTATCCAGCATTTTATGTCTTTCCTTGCTCAACCTATTGTTCCTAGTTTCTACTTTCAGAACTTTATGTCAATTTCTGAGTGTGTCCATCGGAACTGCCGATATATATATCAGAGTGTTAGACATTAGACTTAAGAGATGCAGCGTGGAAACAGGCCCTTTGGCCCACTGAGTCCATGCTGACCAGTGACCACCCCACACACCAGCACCATCCTACACAGAATGAGGGTCTTCTTCAAATCCTCCTTTGGACCTAAGTCCTAGATCTTCCCTTAAATGTTTTTGTCACCATAAATTGCCCACCAATTAACATTTTGTATAAATGTGTACATTCACATCCCATTTGCGTGGGATTAAAAGGATTCATCACCCAAAAGACGAGGCAGGCTCAGTTCCGTGAAACAGATTGAAATATTCATTCTTCATCCAATACTTGATCTTCAGATGAAGGCTGGCGCACAAGAAATAAATGAAAAGAACCAGAGATAAGCAGATTGCACCATACTAATGATTAGTTGCATTAGCGTACAACAGAATTTCACTGTCTGTCACAAGGAAATACAGACGCTGGAATTTTGAGCAAAACTGAAAGTGCTGGAGTAACTCAATAGGTTAGGCAGCATCCCTGGAGGGAATGGGTAGGTGACGTTTCAGGTCAGGACCCTTCTTCACACTAATGTTACTGATCAGGACCCTTCTTCAGACCATGAAGAAGGGTCCTGACCCAAAATTTCTCCTTCCCATTCCCTCCTGAGATACTGCCTGACCTGCAGAGTTACTCCAGTGCTTTGTGTTTCACTGGCTGTTATAGTTGATTACCATGTAGATGTATTTTTGAATAACCCTAATTATAAGGGGTGAATCAGCTCGCAACAGAGAGTTATTTATTTGGACATGATCTACAACTGCTGTGATATTCGCCACTTTGGCAAAAGTCTCAAGTGGAGCTGACAGCACAGCTACCAAATAGGGCTGGAACTGAAGCAAATAAGGTGGTACTGAACTGTTCTCATCCCTGCAGTCGTCTCTGTTTTTGCAACCTGGCAGCTTGATAAACAGTAAAACATGCCAAACATCACCCAGCTACAACTGTTATATTGAAAGGGGTAGTCATAGAGTCATACAGCATGAAACAAGGCTATTCAGCCCAACAAGCAAGGTGCCCCATCTACACTAGTCCCATCTGCCCATGTTTGGCCCTTATCCCGCTGAACCTTTCCTATCCATGTACCTGTACAAATGTATTTTAAATGTTATCGTATCTGCCTCAACTACCTCCTATGACAGCTCGTTCCTTATACACGCCCTCTCTGTTAAAGTTTGCCCCTCGTGTAGGTTTTAAATTATTCCCATCTCACCATACATTTTTAGTTTAGTTCGGAGATACAGCGAGGATATAGGCCCTTCGGCCCGCCGAATCCACGCCGATCAGCGATCCCCGTACACTAGCATTATCCAACACACTAGAGACAAATCACAATCTTTATCAAAGCCAATTAATCTACAAGTCTGTACAATGTTTGAGTGTGAGAGGCAACCGGAGCACCCGGAGAAAACCTATGCGGTCACAGGGAGAATGCACAAACTCCATGCCGACAACAACCATAGTCAGGATCGAACTCGGGTACGTTGACGCTGTAAGGCAGCAAAACTACTGCTGCACCACCATGCTGCTCCTAATCTCTGGTTCTTGATTCCCTTACTCTGACACTCTGCATTCACTATCTATTCATTAGTGAGCTTGCTCCAAGGTAGTCTTTCTATAAATCTGGCAGTAAACAGTTAGGAACATGTTCCCTCATTAGTCAAGTTCAGGTGCAAATGCTAAATGTGACTTTAAGTCTGTTTAAAATGATGCATTACAATCTGAACAAAAATAGCCCACACAGTTTTGCAGAAGAGATTTAGCAGAATGATGTCTGTATTAAGTGATATTGGTTGCAGGGAGGGGTTGGACAGACTTGGATTGCTTTTTCTGGAATGCTGGAGGTTGAGGGGAAACCTGACAGAAATATATAAAGTTATAAGAGGCATAGATAGGATAGACAGTCAGAGCCTCTTGCCCTGGAATACTAGAGGGCATACCTTTCAGATGAGAGAGACAAAGTTTAAAGGAAATGCATGGGACAACTTTTTTACACGGAGGTTGATGAGTACTTGGAGCATTTTGCTGGGGGTGGTGGTTGAGGCAAATATGATAGTAGTGTTTAAGAGTCTTTTGGATAGGCACACATATCAGCTGAATATGGAAGGATATGGATTATGTGCAGGCAGATATGACTGTTGCATTTAAGAAATGTTTGGATAGGCACATGGATATGCAGAATATGGAGGGATATGGGTTATGTACAGAATATGGAGGGATATGGGTTATGTGGTTCTGAAGAAGGGTTTTGGCCCGAAACGTTGCCTGTTTCCTTCGCTCCATACATGCTGCTGCACCTGCTGAGTTTCTCCAGCAATTTTGTCTACCTTGGGTTATGTACAGATAGATAAAATTGGTCTTGTCATCATCGACATAGAAATTGTGGGCCAAAGGACCTGGTTATGTGTTCTACTGTTCTATGTTTTGTGTTTATGAAATTAATAGAATTGATCCTCAACAGAACATAATCAGGAATTATATGGTATTGGTATGTGGGAAGAAAGCAGAGCATGTGGAGGAAACCCATGCAGTCATAGGGTGATCATGCAAACTCTACACAGACAGAACCTGAGGTCAGGATCAAACCCAGGTCTCCAATGCTGTAAGGCAGCAACTCTACCAGCTGTGTCACATAGTTGTTGTTGATCAGCAAGTAAATCTGTGATGGACATTTTAGTCACTAAAATATATGACGGTAATGGACATGTTGATCCAATTGTCATTTTGTGCAAGCAAAAACTATTCGCTGTTAATGGGTACCGGAGAATTAATCATTGATTAATACGGTAAAACATGCATTAAGCTCTGGAACGTCTTACATTTGTATATCGTTTCCCTGGTATCATTCGTCCGTATGTTTGACTTCTCTAACTAACCATCTGGGTCATCTTTGAGAGGCACTTATTCTCATTTAATTTCCCTCCAGCTACTTTCCAGTGAGGGCAACAAATTTACTTCTCTTTTAAAATCCAAAATCTTCCGGTGGCGCTGCGGTAGAGTTGCTGCCTTACAGCACCAGAGACCCAGGTCCAATCCTGACTATACAGTAGGTGCTGTCTTTACAGAGTTGTATGTTCTCCTCATGACTGCGTGGGTTTTCCCCAAGTACTTTGGTTTTCTCCCACACATCAAAAACATGCGGGTTTGTAGGTTAATTAGCTTTGGTAAAAACATTGTAAATTGTAGTGTGTAGGATGGCGCTAGTGTATGGGGTGATCGCTGTTCGGCCTGGACTTGGTGGTCAGAAGAGCCTGATTCCACGTTGTATTTCTAAATTAAACTAATCTCCCTCTTGGGAGTTTTGCATTTTAACAACAAATCTAAATAACATTTATTCATGTTTAACGTTGAATATATTAAACAGGGAGGATGAATCACAGTTGTCAGTTAAGTTTGACAGTCCCAGCTCGCTTTGGGATAGTCCTTTACTAAAACCCTGTGATAAGTGTATATATTTAGAGTATGATCTTTCATCAGTGCAGTTTGGGTACAAAAGCTAACTGCATCATTATTTCTAAGTCTGTGTGAAAATGATGTGTTATACTCTGAATATAAATAGCTTGCATTAGTTTATGATGTGAATATAATTGAACCTGAAAAAAAAATCAAGAAAATCTCAATTCACCCAGACCAAATAACGGCAACTGCAAGGACCATTTTAGATTGATTTCATTGAATGTAGTTTCTGAGACCAAATGCAAATCAAATATATTATGGAGCAAAAAAAAAATTTATATCACACCATTCATGACTTCATTGTATCGTCTGGCATTTGAGAGCAGCAAAGTATTTTCAGAATGTCATTATTGCTGTAATATGTGGTAACAAAACTGCAATAGTTGCACAGCATGATCCCACAGACAAGTCAAGAGAGTTCTAATATCATATGTCCTTTTTTATAAACCAGCATCTGCAGTTCCGTATTTCTACATTTTGACCATGTCTGTAGAAAGGTCCCGATCTAAAACATCACCTATCCAAGTTCTCCAGAGATGCTGCCTGACCCAATGAGCTACATCACCCATTTCTTCTCTCCACTGATGCTACCTGTCCCAATGAGTTATTCCAGCATTTTGTGTCTATCTTTAGTGTAAACCAGCATCTGCGGTTCCTACCTACAATTTACTTCTACGTGCTTTGCTACCAAAGCAGTCCTCAAAAACTTCTTTATGAAACAATCCATTAGCCACTCAACTTATTGGCTCTTTCTGCATCTTGGTGTCAAATTTCCTTTTTATAATTCTTCCAATAATAAAAACATAGGGGGGAAGGGGAGTCAGCCAACCCCACGACAGAAGGGGGAGGAGTTGTACAGTTTGATAGCCACATGGAAAAAGGATCTCAAGTTCAAGTGTTCAAGTGAGTTTATTGTCATGTGTCCCTGTATAGGACAATGACATTCTTGCTTTGCTTCAGCACACAGAACATAGTAGGAATTGACTACAAAACAGATAAGTGTGTCCATATACCATAATATAAATATATACACACATGAATAAATAAACTGATGAAGTGCAAATAACAGATAATGGGTTATTAATAATCAGAGTTTTGTCCGCGCCAGGTTTAATAGCCTGATGGCTGTGGGGAAGTAGCTATTCCTGAACCTGGTTGTTGCAGTCCTCAGGCTCCTGTACCTTCTACCTGAAGGTTGCAGGGAGATGAGTGTGTGGCCAGGATGGTGTCGGCCTTTGATGATACTGCCAGCCTTTTTGAGGCAGCGACTGCGATAAATCCCCTCGATGGAAGGAAGGTCAGAGCCGATGATGGACTGGGCAGTGTTTACTACTTTTTGTAGTCTTTTCCTCTCCAGGGCGCTCAAATTGCCGAACCAAGCCACGATGCAACCGGTCAGTATGCTCTCGACTGTGCACCTGTAGAAGTTAGAGAGAGTCTTCCTTGACAATCCGACTCTCCGTAATCTTCTCAGGAAGTAGAGGCGCTGATGAGCTTTTTTGATAATTGCGTTAGTGTTCTCGGACCAGGAAAGATCTTCAGAGATGTGCACGCCCAGAAATTTGAAGTTCTTGACTCTTTCAACCATCGACCCGTTGATATAAATGGGGCGTAATCTTCTCAGGAAGTAGAGGCGCTGATGAGCTTTCTTGATCTCCTGTGACGTTCTGTGCTGTGTGGCAATCTGTACTGCAGATTCACAATCTAGATTAATTCTCACAGATCTGTGAGCGTAGTGGATATATTCTGTCAACTTCAGTCTTGGGCATGTTAGTCATAACCACAGCATGATACAGTGTGGAAAATATCCCTTTCACCCAACTTGCCCACACAGGCCAACATTTCCCAGCTGCACTCGTCCCACTCGCCAGCATTTGGTCCATATCCCTCCAAACCTGTCCTATCCATGTATCTGTCTAACTGTTTCTTAAACATTGGGATAATCCCTGCCACAACTACCTCCTCTGGTAGCTTGTTTCATACATCCACCACCCATTGTGTGAGAAAGTTACCCCTCAGATTCCTATTAAATCTTTTACTTTCACCTTAAACCTATGTCCTCTAGTCCTCAGTTCACCTACTCCGGGCGAAAGATTCTGTGCATCTACCTGATCTATTCCTCGTTAATAGTGTTCATTTCCTCTGTTTCAGTCTGTTTGCTACCAAGTCTAGGAAGAAAGCTCATCCACCTTCTTGTTCCTTCAAAGGCAAACAGTGCCAATGTTATTCATTCTCACATTTTATCTGAAGACAAAATATTTAAGTGTTTCTGCTCAATAAAAGCACTTATATTGTCATTTATATGCCCTGATTATTGATTTATTATTGTAATTTTTCAGACAACCTTCTTTGAGAGAGGGTCCCGCTTGAATAATAGTTATTGTCAGGTCTTAAGGTCTTCATGTGGAGAATAATTGCAGGAATTAAATGTCGGGCAAGTACAAAACCTTTCAATCGCACATTGAAGTAAACCTGACGTGAATTTCTGAGGCCACAAAATGCCAGTGTTGCAGTAACAAAAGTAGATTAACAGCAGATTCTAAGTAGATTGAATAGATTAGTGCTGCACAGTAGCATCGCTGGATGAACTGCTGCCTCACAGCACCAGCCACACGATTCTGAGGTGAATCTTGAGTGCTCTCTGTGTGGAGTTTGCATGTTCTCCCTGTGATCACATGGGTTTCCCCTAGATGTTCTGTTTCCTCGCACATCCCAAAGACCTGCAGATCTGAAGGTTAATTGGCTGTAAAATTGTCCCTAGTGTGTAGGGAGTAGATGACAAAGTGGGATTACATAGAACTAGAGTGAACAAGGGAACGATGTCCATCGTGGACTCGGTGAGCCAAAGAACCTGTTTTCCATGCTGGAATTTTAAAACTAATCTAAATTTCAGTTTCATAGATGTATTTCTATTTTATAGAGAAATACATCTCAATAACTTGTCTATTGAGGAATAGATCAGGTAAATGTCTTTTGCCTTGAGTCGATTCATCGAGATCCAAAGGACATTGCTTTAAGGTGAAGAGGGAAAGATTTAACAGGAACTAGAGGGGTAACTTTTTTACACAAAGGGTGGTGTGTGTATAGAAAGAGCTGCCGGAGGAGGCAGTTGAGGCGTACAATCACAACTTTTAAGAAGCATTTGAACAGGTACATGGATAGGACAGGTTTAGAGGGATATGGGCCTAATGCAGGCAGGTGGGTCTAATGGAGATGGGGCACGTTGGTCGGCATGGGCAAGTTGGGCTGAAGGGCCTGTTTCTATGTTGTGTGACTGTATGACTCTATGAAATGTATAGTTTTTGATGATCAGCAGCTGAGTGCAGGTACTGAGATGATTTTTCAAGATCAATATCAATGCCGTACCACATGCATCTATCGGTCTATTCTACGCGCGATAAAGAGGCTCAAGAGGCTTACAAATGGGATCTGTAGTCTTGTTGGCATTGCATCACACAGGCAACTGACTCTCGGTCACTGACTCCTGGAACTCTTCCTAAATCAGTTGGCAGATGTCTTCAAATGTAAACTGCCTTCCAACAATTTGATTTGGACTGAGATTGTTGTTACAGAATGAAACTAATCAACGCCTGATTCCAGAGTGCTGTGGCCAAGTTCAATGGTGTTAAGGTTGAAGAGATTATCATATGGTCATTATTCATCCAGAAGAATATATGCAACACTGTCATCTGCTTCCCACTTTTTTTCACTCCACGGACCTACTTCCAGCTGTCGCTGGCATCCCCAACAAACAACAGTCATAGTCATAGAGTCATACCTCGCCACATGTGACAACAATAAACCTGAACCTAAAGCAAAACTAGTTTCCAGTGGTAGTGCAGACCAAACTGTGCGACACAAGGTAGGTGGTCCAATTGATCCAACTCAATGGTTGACTCCAGGAGCCACATTAGTTTACTTTAGAAATACAGTGGTAACTGGCCCTTCAGCCCGCGCTGACCAGTGATCCTGCACACTAGGACAATTTTACAATTATACCAAACCACTTAACCTATAAACCTGTACATCTTTGGAATGTGGGAGGAAACCGGAGATCCTGGAGAAAACCCAAGCATGTCATGGGGAAAATGTACAAACTCCATACAGACAGCACCCATAGTCAGGATTGAACTTGGGTCCATGGCTCTGAAAGACATCACCTCTACCACTGTGCCACTATGTCGCCCTTAAATATGTATTAACAAAGAATATAATTGCTTGGTTTAAAATATGTACAAATGCTTAATTAGAATCATAAGTGTTATAGTCATACAGTCTGGAAACAGGCCCTTCGGCCCAACTGGACCAGTGGTGGTCAATCATGGCTCTTCCTCCTGCATTTGGCCTGTATCCTATCCATGTATCTGTCCAAATATTTTTTGAACATTGTGATTGTATCTGCCTCAGCTACTTCCTCTGGCAGCTCGTTCGATATAACTTTCACCCTTTGCATAGAAAAGTTGCCTGTCAGGTTCCTAATAACTACTCTGGATAAAATACTTTGTACATTTACGCAATCTATTTCTCATGACTTTATATACCTCTATAAGATCACCCCTCATCCTCCTGCACTTCAAGGGATAAAGTCCCAGTCTGCTCAACCGTATAGCTCAGACCCTGGTCCTGGCAACATCTTCGTGAATCTTCCCTGTACTCTTTCCAGCTTAACATCTTTCCAAAAACATGGTGACAAATAGAGAGACCCTGGATGTCCATTGAAGAAAAGTGATGGTTGGTGAGGTGAATGCGGGAGCCACAAACTCTTCCAATGATGGGACAAGTGGTGGCTACTGAGGTACAAAGTAGTTTGTGAGCTAGTCCAGTCCAACCACTTCCATGTGTTCTAGTTGCATGGACTTGAGGTCCTCTATTCCACCTGTAAGCACCTACTCTACTTGTATCTGTCATGGGTCGGTGAGGCCCAGGCATAGGGATGTTGCATTCCTCCAAGGAAGCTTTGAGCTCAACCTTGAAACTGTTCCTGGTAGCTTTTTTTTCCATGGGAGAGCATGGAACAGGATCTGTTTCAGACGATGTGTGTTGAGCTTGTGAGTGTCATGACCTGCCCAACATGATACTGGTCCACTACCGATTTTCCGGCAACTGGCGGTCCGGCGCCTCCTTTAATCTGAACAAAATCATGAGGGCACACATCAAATTCTCCTCGGAAGACCCCCCGAAAATGCGTTGCGCAGGTCGGGTGAGATGGCCAATCTCAATCATATCGAGACTTCCGCCGCTGTTCGGCGGGTCGAAATAGCCGCCTGCAGCCTGTGCTCTGGTACTCCGGCCCAGCCGAAGCTGGCAGATCCATTCCCGAAGCCGACTTCCAAGGCCGACTTTGTGGGCCAGTATCTTGTTTATTATTGTCGTGTGTTCCGAGAAGCAGTGAAAAGCTTTTTGTTTTGTTTAACACACAAATCAAAGTGTTTCACTGTATCTTGGTTCACGTGACAATAATAAACTAAACTAAACTAAAAGGAATAAGATTACTCCAGTTGCTATGCAACAGATAGGCTCAATCCAAAGTCAGGTAGGACAAGTGAATGAAATGGTTGATCAGTGCCTCGGTTGGTTGTTGTTCATAAATTCATAAGTTTATCAGTTATAGGAGCAGAATTAGGACATTCGGCCCATCTAGTCTACTCCGCTATTCGATCATGGCTGATCTATGTTTCACTCACAACCCCATTCTCCTGCCTTCTCCCTGTAACCCCAACTAATCAAGAATCTGTGATTCTCCTCCTTAAATATATCCAATAACATGGCCTCCACTGCCGTCTGGTCTGTGGCAATGAATTCCACAGACTGGCCACGCTATGACAAAATAAATTCCTTCTCATCTCCTTTCTAAAGATATGTCCTATTATTCTGCGGCTTTGGCCTCTGGTTCTAGACTCTCTCACCTGTGGAAACATCCTCTCCACATTCATTCTATCCAGGCATTTCACTATTTGGTAAGTTTCAATGAGGTCCCCACTCTGGAAGGGAGTGCAGAACGGGCAGAACGACTCTGGAGTCAATGAAGAGACATTTGAGGGACATTGTCTCGTTGGCAGAAGGATGAGCGTTTGACGGCACTGGGCCTGTACTCGCTGGAGTTTAGAAGAATGATGGGGGACCTCATTGAAACGTGAAAGTGAAAGGCTTGGATAAAGTGGATGTGAGGAGGATGTTTCCACTAGTGGGAGAGTCTAGGACTAGAGGTCATAGCCTCAGAAGGACGTTCCTTTAGGAAGGAGATGAGAAGGAATTTCTGTAGTCAGAGTATGGTGAATCTGTGGAATTCTTTGCCCCAGAAAGCAGTGGAGGCCAAGTTAATGGATATTTTTAAAGCAGAGATAGATATATTCTTGATTTATGTGGGTGTCAGGGATTATGGGGAGAAGGCAGGAGAATGGGGTGAGGAGGGAGAGATAGATCAGCCATGATTGAATGGCAGAGTAAACTTGATGGTCTGAATGGCCAAATTATGTTCCTATCACTTATGACGAACAAGGATGTTTAGGTGCTAAAAACTCTGAAATAGGCAGGCAAAAATACATAATAAAATTGCAAAAAAGGCACAAAAAAGGCACTTATCGACAAAAAAAAAGCATAAAAAGGCATGTATTTTTCATTTCACTGCACATCTTGTATGTGTATGTGACGAATAAACTTGACTTGACTTGACGACTTGTATTTCCACCCCCAAAATATGGTTAAAAATGATAATATAAAGGTATTCTACATTAAATGACCAAAGTTGCCTGGTTGCACATAATTGCAAGCATTTTTTTTCAAATTATCTGGTGTTAAATTATGCCGCCTCTCAGACAGAATATGCTTCAAGTTCAAGTTCAAGTGAGTTTATTGTCATGTGTCCCTGTATAGGACAATGAAATTCTTGCTTTGCTTAAGCACACAGAAAATAGTAGGCATTTACTACAAAACAGATAAATGTGTCCATATACCATGATATAAATATATACACACATGAATAAATAAACTGGTAAAGTGCAAATAACAGAAAGTGGTTATTAATAATCAGAGTTTTGTCTGAGCCAGGTTTAATAGCCTGATGGCTGTGGGGAAGTAGCTATTCCTGAACCTGGTTGTTGCAGTCTTCAGGCTCCTGTACCTTCTACCTGAAGGTAGCAGGGAGATGAGTGTGTGGCCAGGATGGTGTGGGTCTTTGATGATACTGCCAGCCTTTTTGAGGCAGCGACTGCGATAAATCCCCTCGATGGAAGGAAGGTCAGAGCCGATGATGGACTGGGCAGTGTTAACTACTTTTTGTAGTCTTTTCCTCTCCAGGGCGCTCAAATTGCCGAACCAAGCCACGATGCAACCGGTCAGTATGCTCTCGACTGTGCACCTGTAGAAGTTAGAGAGCGTATTCCTTGACAATCTGACTCTCCGTAATCTTCTCAGGAAGTAGAGGCGCTGTTGAGCTTTTTTGATAATTGCGTTAGTGTTCTCGGACCAGGAAAGATCTTCAGAGATGTGCACGCCCAGGAATTTGAAGTTCTTGACCCTTTCAACCATCGACCCGTTGATATAAATGGGGCTGTGGGTTCCCCTCCTACTCCTTCCAAAGTCCACAATCAGTTCCTTGGTTTTGCTGGTGTTGAGGGCCAGGTTATTGCGCTGGCACCATATGGACTGTTGCTCGATCTCTCTTCTGTATTCTGACTCATCCCCATCAGTGATACGCCCCACAATAGTGGTGTTGTCAGCGAACTTGATGATGGAGTTCGCACTGTGACCGGCTACGCAGTCATGAGTATAGAGGGAGTACAGCAGGGATCTGAGCACGCAGCCTTGAGGTGCTCCCGTGCTGAATGTTATCGAGGCTGACACATTTCCACCAATACGAACAGACTGTGGTCTGTGGATGAGGAAGTCGAGGTTCCAGTTGCAGAGGGATGCGCAGAGACCCAGTTCTGCGAGTTTGGTAACCAGTTTGGAGGGGATGATTGTGTTAAATTCCGAGCTGTAATCAATGAATAACAGCCTGACGTATGAGTTTTTGTTGACCAAGTGGTCCAGTGCGGAGTGGAGGGCCAGTGAGATCGCATCCACCGTTGATCTGTTGTGGCGGTACGCGAACTGCAGTGGGTCCAGGTTTTTGTCGAGGTAGGAGTTGGTTTGCTCCATGATCAACCTCTCAAAGCACTTCATCACCACCGGCGTTAGTGCCACTGGTCGATAGTCATTGAGGCACGTCACCTTACTCTTCTTGGGCACCAGTATAATTGATGCCATTTTAAAGCAGGTGGGGACCTCAGACCTCAGAAGTGAGAGGTTGAAAATGTCCGTAAAAACTCCCGCCTGTTGGTCCGCACAGGTTTTTAGAACACGACCGGGTATACCATCAGGACCAGGTGCTTTTCGGGGGTTCACCCCTCTGAAGGATTTCCTGACATCGGCCTCTGTGACTGAGACTGAAATGTCTCAGTTGTGCCTCAGATTTCAGTTGTGAAAAACTTATTTCTACCTCAGCTGAGGTCACTGGTGCATACCCAAAACAAACTACAGACTCTATATTCATGTCGATATCTTGTGCATTACAACTACCTTTGAGAACTTTAGCTATGTTTTGTATTTCTTCAAGATCTTTGTTAGCTAAAATCACTCTCTCACATTTTCCTTGTATATATTTACCTACATCGTCAGGAATTATACGGATATCAACAGTTACTTTGTTGAAAACCTGCAAGTTATTCACTAATGTTTCACCACATTTCTCAAGGGAAGTGATAGCTTGTGGGAAGTTTGCAAAATTGGAAGCAATAAACACAAGATCGCGGTGGAGGAACTTTTTCTGCATGATTTCACTGACGATCCTGACTGCAGCAGATTCTTCTTCAAAAAAGTTGACAAATTATTTAATGTTTTCGAAATTTGCAGCATAGTAGAGTACAGCAGAGAGCCAAGTACCCCACCTAGTCAAAACGGGCTGAGGAGGTAGCAGAATCTCGGGTGCCATTTCCTTGAACATGCTTTGACGAAGATTTTCTTGACATTGGAAACTAGGCATCGACATTTGGAAACAAACTATGTATGTGCTTGACAATTCTATGAAGTCCTTGAGCTAAGCATGTCAAATGCAACATTTTGGGGGAATAAAACTTTAAGAGCACGAGCAGCTTTTTTCATGTTCGGAGCTGCATCAGTCACAAACAGAAGAACATTCTCGTGTTTTATATCTTCTGGCCAAAGATCAGCAAGTGATGATGTAAACAACTGAGTAATAGTTGAGCTGTTTGACTTCTCCAATACTTCCAATGTCAACAAATACTCCTTTGATGGTTGACCTTCCTCCAGTGTACCAATGACCACATTGGCAACATATCTCCTCACAACATCGGTTGTTTCGTCTATTGAGGTCCATATTATGTTGCATGCAACTTCAACTCTAATTTTCTGCACAACAATGTTGAAGTTGTTGTCAACATATTGTTTCCGTAATTATGATTCGCTTGGTATATGTTCCTCTGTGTAGTTCTCTAAAAAAACTCTGGGAGATTTGTTTTCCAATTTCCAAATGGAATTCCAGCATCAATGAATGCCTTGCACAGACCATTCGAAAACTCAGATTTGTAACTGGAGCCAGCAGTAAATGTAGTGAGGAGACAAGCTTGGGTGTTTTGCTTTTGTAGTCTACACCCCAGCGATATCAACATTGACTTCTCTAATTTTAGATAGCCCTTGTCTTCTCCCTCCTCCCCCTCACCCTTTCCAGCCCCCCTTCTAGTCCTACTGTCTCTGCCTATTCTTTTCTTTTTCCCAACTCCCCCCCCCCCCACATCAGTCTGAAGAAGGGTCTCGACCAGACACGTTACCTATTCCCGTAGATGCTGCCTCACCTGCAGAGTTTCTCCAGCATTTTTTGTCTATCTACGATATTTCCAGCATCTGCAGTTCTTTCTTAAATAGATCTTGGAGAAGGCTGAACCAGTGGGCAGCGGCACGAACGAATGAACGACCGACAGTGGCGCCCCCGGTTTCGCCCCGGTGGTAGAATTTTTCTTGTAAGTTATATTATGTTAACACATTAATAATAACATTAATATTAACATGTTAACGTAGAAAACGACATTGAAATCACGGTATAACTAGAGAAAATAGCACGACCTTCGAGCAAAACGGCAAAAAAAGGCTGATTTAGGCACTTGATCGTGAAAAAGGCATTATCCTGGTGAAATCATCAAAAAAGGCATGAAAAGGCACATGGCAATTATGGTAAAATCCTGGTTCTACTTATGACCTTATGACCTTAAGAGGTGGTTCAGTAGCTAACTAAGATCCTTAAACTCAAGGTTTATAACATGCGGTATGAAATGTTGTAAAGTTTATTTGCTATGACCTTAGGGATTCGCACGCATCAGTAATTTTTATGCTGATCATAATGTGCGCGTTAGGATCCAAACTGTTCCCATATGTCAACCTTTGCTGCAGATGAGGAAAGTGGCATTTTCCTGGCTGCTTCGGAAGCACACTAGTCCTTTCAAACAGCTGCAGTATTGGAAGGTTAGCGAAGACTCATCAAATGCAGTCCTTTGTTTAAACTTTAGACATACAGCACAAAATCAGGCCCTTTTTTCTGCAGTGTCTACGCCGACCAGCAATCATCCCTTACATTAGCACTATCCTTCATGCCAGGGAAAATTTTACAATTTTACTGAGGCCAATTAGCCCCACAAACCTGAAAGTCTTTGGAGTGTGGGAGGAAACCGGAGAGCTTAGAGAAAACCCATGTGGTCACAGGGAGAATGGAAAACTCCATACAGACAGTGCCGGATGTCAGGGTCGAACCCGAGTCTCTGGTGCTGTAAGGCAGCAACTCTAACACTGTGCAACAACACCATCGTGACGCCAGTCTTTCACTAAACAGGAATTATGACAAACCTAACAGAAAGCAGGAAGAGGACATTTAAAGCGAAAGGGAATGCTGCTCTATCGATGATTAGTATTAGTTTCACACCATCTACATTTTATTTCCCCTTCCCCTTTCCCCCTTCCACCTATATCTTTCCCTCTGGCTATCTGACACCTTTTAGTCATTTTCATCTCTATCCTTTGTTGCTTACTCTGTCCATCTGCCAGTCAAATCCCCTCTCACTGCATCCACCTTGACAGGCGTTGTCCCCACCCCCATCTCTCTTTACCTGGTTTCTTCCCCTTGCAACAATTAGTCTGAAGAAGGGTCTCTACACGAAACATCGCCTGTCCATTTCCTCCACAGATGCCAGCTGACCTGTTAATTTCCTCCAGTACTTTGTCCTTCGCTCAAGATTCCAGCATCAGCAGTTCCTTGTGTCTCCCTCCTAGGATCTGGTAAAATAAGTGGCATTGATTGTCCAGTTGATACTATTTGGGCTTGATCCTGATATCTGGTACCATTTGTGTGGAGTTTGCACATTCTCCCTGTTACTATCCTCCAAAGACGTGCAGGTTTGCAGGTTAATTGACGGTATAATGGTAAATTGTGCCTGGTGTGTGTAGGATAATGTTAGTGTGTGGGGATCGATGATCGGCATGGACCCGATGGGCCGAAGGGCCTGCTCCCATCTGTATCTCTAAAGCTAAAAGTAAAACCGCAAGTCCAGCTTGTCCACCTTTACTTCATTCTGAGGCAATGACAACAGATTTAAAAATGCTATCATAGAATTTGTGCTTGGAGCAAACTCGACTGACCCCATCTGCTAGTTGTGAGCCAAATGTCCAAACATGTTTTCTGGCTCTGTTATGCTTGTAACACTGTAGAAACTGCAGCAAGTCACTTGAAGGGTTGTGAAAGGTTTAAAAATGATAAAATAAAAATAAGTTTGTGCTTCCATATCCAACCATCAACTCAACAATACCGAGACTGGAAGATCAAAAGCAGTCTGCTGAAAATCCGAGACTGTAACAGAACAAATGTAGTGACTACACAGTAGGTCAATCACCACCTGCGGAAGCAAGCTTGATCTACTGTCTGTATCCACTACTTTTTCTTTCTTTGTTTCAAACACAAAACGCCACAAAACAAAAGAAGGAAATTGAATAAAAATGGTTTGTTTCATTTGACGGAATTTTAAATGCCATGCGAGCATCTGGGATTATATGCTGCTGTGTTGATAAGTGAGATAAAATTCCATCCATTCGAAGGAGGCAGAGTGGCGCCGTGGTAGAGTTACTGCCTTACATTGCCAGAAACCCGGGTTCCATCCTGACTACAGTTGCTGTCTGTACGGAGTTTGTATGTTCTCCTAGGTTTTATTTGGGTGCTTCGGTTTCCTCCCATACTCCAAAGATGTACAGGTTTGTTGGTTAATTGGCTTTGATAAAAATGTAAATTGTACCTAGTGTGTATGATAGTGCTGGTGTATAGGGTGATCACTGGTCGGCGTGGGTGGGCTGGAGGGCCTGTTTCCACGCTATATTTCTAACGTTTACAGCTGCCTCCATTTTGCATACATACAGATATATTTGAGGTAATTACTGGACCCCAAGGAGGCAGATTGAAATTTTCAAACTGATAGTGAAGATGACATTTTCTGAGTCATAGCGTCATAGAGAGTTATAGTCATACATCGTGGAAATAGGCCCTTTGGCCCAACATGTCCCAGATACACTAGTCCCACCTGCCTGCACTAGTCCCTGCCTCAACTACCTCTTCTGGCAGCTTGTTCCATACACTCACCACCCTTTGTATGGAAAAAGTTACACTTCAGATTCCTATTAAATCTTTTCCCCTTCACCTTGAACCTATGTCCTCTGGTCCTCGATTCCCGTACTCTGGGCAAGAGATTCAGTGCACCCAATTCATTCCCCTCATGATTTTATACACCTCTATAAGATCACTCCCTCATCCTCCTGCGCTTCAAAGAATAGAGACCCAGCCTACTCAACCTCTCCCCATAGCCCAGACCCTTTAGTCCTGGCAACATCCTCGTAAATCTTCTCTGAACCTTTTCAAGCTTGACAATATCTTTCCTATAACTTGGTGCACAGAACTGAACACAATATTCTAAATGCGGCCTCACCAATGTCTTATACAACTGCAATATAACTTTCCAACTTCTATACTCAATACAGTCAACGTGGGCAGCACAGTGGCAGGGCTGGTAGAGCAGCTGTCTTTACACATTCTCCCTGTGACCATGTGCGTTTCCTCCAGCTGCTCCAGTTACCTCCCACATGCCAAAGTAGTTTGTAGATGAATTAGCCTCTGTAAGATGCACCCTGTGTGTGAGGAGCGAATGCGAAAATTAGGATAACATATAACTAGTGTGAACAGGTGATCGATGGTCAGCGTAGACTTGGTGGGCCGAAGGGCCTATTTCCATGCTGTATCTCTAATCTAAACTAAATTATATCTCAGGAGTTACTAGAAACTGTCTGATCTTTCAAGCCTCATGCATCGCATAGATACAGGATTGAAATAGACCCTTCAGCCGATCGTATCCGCAATAACCATCAAACACCCTAATCCTATATTAATCTTTGTTTTATTTTCTCCACATTCTCATGAACTCACTCAAATTCTATAGCTCAGCCAAACACTACAGTAGTCAATTAACCAACCAACCTGCACATTCTTGCGATGTGGGAGAAAACCAGAGCACTCAGAGGAACTGCCCGACCAGAGGTTTGAGGGCAGGTTTGGAGGAGGGGAGGAGAAGCAGGAGCACATCTCTATAGGTTCCCAAGCTCCCCCCATCAATAGACACTACCCTCTCCTTCCTTACAAGAAATAGAAGCAGGAGATGACCACACAGCTTCTTAAGCCTACCCTGCCATTCACAAAGATCATGGCTGTTCTCATCTTGGTTCCAATTCCACTTTGCTCATGTTGCCTAAAATCCACTGACTTTTAGAGAAAATGGATAGGTGATGTTTCAGATCGGGACCCTGCTTCAGACTGACTGCAGTAGGGGATGGGGGAGGAAAAATCTGGAAGCGAGAAATAAAACAGGACAAATCGGAGTCAGCAACAGATGAGATCAGGCAAGGGGATTCCCTAATAGGCCACTTGTTTGCTCGAGAAATTGTGATCTCAAGAGGGATACATTGTTGCGAACTATGGAGCTGGTTAATGGACTTTCAGTGGCGATGCTGCTTGACCAATTGAAATACTCCAGCATACTCTATCTTTGGTATGAACCAGCATCTGCAGTTCCTTTGTATTACATTATTTTCCTCTGACTTTTATATGGTTGCATGTGATGAAAAAAAATTCTGTCTATCTTAAACATAAAAAATATTTAATGAGAGCTCCATGGTTCTTTGAGATAGAACATTCCAATAATTCATGACTCAATAGTCAATAGCGTTTAAATGTTATATGTGCCAATAACGGAACCATGAAATAAATCTGAAGGGTCTCGTCCCGAAACGTCACCCATTCCTTCTATCCAGACATGCTGCCTGTGCTGCTGAGTTACTCATGCATTGTGTGTCTCTCTTCAGTGCAAACCAGCATCTGCAGTTCCTTCCAACACATTGATACTTGCAACATCTTCACAGACCTGTCAAAACTATGCACAGTGATAACATAGTATAAACAAAAGCAATCAATGAAAAAGTAATGTTTAAGAAGGAACTGGAGATGCTGGAAAATCGAAGGTAGACAAAATTGCTGGAGAAACTCAGCGGGTGAGGCAGCATCAATGGCTGCTCAGAAGTAGTAACCCCACTACCAGTGCAAAAGAAAGATAAAATTCTTCGTGCAACCAAAAGCAGTCCATAAACGTTCATGGTTCAAATGATGGAATTAGACTTCCTAGACCTTCCATCTGCTCAGGTGTGTTCCCCTGAGGTCAATGGTATCAATCTTCACATGGTGGCTTTGAAGTGGGTGCAGGAGACGTTTGCCAGAATGCTGCCTGGATTAGAGGGCACTAGGTATAAGCAGAGGGTGGACAAACCTGGACTGTTTTCTCTGGAATGTCAAGGGGAGGTTGAAGGGAGACCAGGTTGAAGTTTATAAAATGATGAGAAGCAAAGGGGCATAGTTTTAAGGTGTGAGGGGCAAAGTTTAAAGGGGGTGTGTGGGGCAAGTTCTTTTTTACACAGAGAGTGGTGGGTGCCTGGAACATGCTGCCAGGGGTGGTGGTGGAGGCAGATACAATAGTGACATTTAAGTGGCTTTTGGAATGGCACTTGGATATGAAGAGACAGGAGGGATAAGGATCACTTGCAGGTGGAGAAGCTTTGTTTAACCTGGCATTGGGTTCAGCACGGACATTCTGGGCAGAAGGGCCTGTTTCTGTGCAGCACTGTTCTGCGTTCTAAGTTCAATGATCCTTGCAATGAACCTGTCAGTCACCAACGACCTAGAGGGTGGTCTGAAAAATGTTACCTTTTCAGCTATCAATTAATTCTTCTTTGAAAGTTCCAGTTCAATCTATTTCCACCATTCTTTTGGATACAGCAGGGAAGTCACAACAAACTACAGGATTATTATTTTCGTCTGTTGTAGCTTTTGTTCTTCGGGCGGGTTTATAATCATAGATTCATACAGCATGGAAACAGGCCCTTCGGCCCAACTTGCCCATACCGACCAACATGCCCAATCTACATTAGTCCCACCTGACTGTGTTAGGCCCATATATCCATCTAAACCTGTCCTAATCATGAACCTGTCTAAATTTATATTACTAAAAGTCTGATCTTGACCACTTCCTGTTGTTTTGCATATTGATTTTAGAAAAACGCTACCACTTACAGCTGTGATTTTTGGCCATCTTACTCAGAGTCCCCCTCCACTGCGCAGGACAAGAGGATTTTCCCCATCGATGAAAAATAAAAGAGTTATTAGTATTTTAAAAATTGAAATATGTCTCTCCTTCTTCCTATTGCAAATAATCACTCGTTTAAACCGTCTATTTTAGATGTGGTGTTTGTTCAATAGAAGAACCTGGGAATCAATATTGTGGGAGACCTCTATAAGAAGGGAACTCTCTCCTCTTTTCAAGAACTCCAGGAGAAATATGACTTGAATGCCAATGATTTTTTTAGATATCTCCAAATCCAAGATTACGTGAAAACATATACACAAGACTGTCCTCTTATGGGTCCAGATATATTAGACGATTGTTTGAATAGACAATATGTTGATACCTTGCATTTATAACACCCTTCTAAATATTGACACCCCACCCTCTGAGATTTATAGACGAGCATGGGAGGACGGGTTGGGTTTACCCATTTCGAAAGATAAATGGGAGGAAAGCCTACAATACATACACTACTGTTCTTTAAATGCCAGGCATTGCCTGATACCATTTAAAGTATTGCATAGGTTATACTACTCAAAGACCAAATTGAACAACCTCTCCTCTTTGTGATAAATATCACTTTCAAGAAGCCACCCTAACTCATTCTTTTGTTTCCTGTATACAAATATAAAAATTCTGGACGGAAATATTCAATATTATTTCTAAAACACTTAAAACTCAATTGGAGCCATATCCAAAATAATATTAGGAATGTCAGAGGGCTGTCCTAATCTAACGATATTTCAAAGACACTTCCTTGACTATGGTTTAATAACTGCGAAAAAACTTATACTCAAATTCTGGAAAAAGATAACAGTCCCCACAGTGAAGATGTGGATCACAGAAAAAATAAGGCTTGTCTTGATTGACAAACCAGATCAATTTTCAAAAATATGGTCTCTTTTTATTGAATTTCTTCAGCAACATAATGGTTGAACACAAACACAAAACCGACACTAGGGTTGGGTGAGCGGGCATATGGAAAGGTAGTGGGATATATCTCCGGTTCTTTCAATCCTTTATTAGTTCTGGGGTTTTCCTTTTCTCTTTTTCATGTTTTTCTTGACATTTTTTTTTTTTTTTTTCTTTTCTTCTTTCTTTCCCTTTTTTCCTTTTGCTATTTCCCCTCGATCTAGTTATTAGTTCATAAAATGTTAAAACTGAAGCAGTACGAAAATTGTATAATTGTTATGTCGATCATTTTCTCTTTGTACAATTGCTTCTAATAAAAATAATAATTTAAAAAAATGTTGAGATTCGCTCTCCTGAAAGCCACGCCCCTTCCGGAGGGACTATAAAACCCGAAAGTGTGGAGGTGCCTCAATTCTCTGCAAGATGGGGGAGCGAGAGGTCGCAATTCTCAGACTGAGCTGTGAATAACACTGAACACATGTCTACTAAACTGTGAATGGTTTTACTGACCTGTCAGTGCCCTTAATGTGGTTTGAAAATATAGTTTGGAAATGCTAAAGCTGTGTTGCCTTTGGTTTGGAAATGCTAAAGCTGTGTTGACTTTGGTTTGGAAATGCTAAAGCTGTGTTGCCTTTGGTTTGGAAATGCTAAAGCTGTGTTTCCTTTGGTTTGAAATGCTAAAGCTGTGTTGCCTTTGGTTTGGAAATGCTAAAGCTGTGTTGCCTTTGTTTTTAGTTTACTGGAAATAATTTCTTCTTATTAAGTGTTCTTGATTTTGAGTACAGTTATGTCTTCTCACCTCAACCTTCCCTGTTCCCAATGGGAGGACCCTCAGTTTCTCTGGATTCTACATGTGTCTTTAGACTTTAGACTTTGGAGATACATGATGGAAACAGGCCATTCGGCCCACCAAGCCCGTCCAACCAGTGATCATCCCATACTCTAGTTCTATTCTACATGCTAGGGACAACTTACAGAAGTCAAACAATCTACAAACCTTCATGTCTTTGGGATGAAACCAGAGCACCCAGAGAAAACCCATGCGGTCATGGGGAGAATGTGCAAACTTCTTCCAGGCACCAAGGTCAGGATCAACCCTAGGTTTCTGGCCGCTGTAAGGCAGCAACTCTACCACTGTGCCACCTTTTCTTCCCTGGAGGGTAGGTGAGTGAGGAGTGGACTTAAGGTGTAGGGGTGAGTAAAACCAGAGGGCACAGTATTAAGGTGAGAAGAAAATATAAATGGGACCTAAGAAGCAATGTTTTCACACTGAGGGTGGTGAGTACGTGGAACGAGCTGACAGAAGAAGTAATAGAGGCAGGTACATCTACAATTTTTAAAAGGCAACTACATTTCAAAGGATATGGACCAAATACAACTAGGTCAGATAGACAAGTGGCCAGCATGGATGAGTTGGGCTGAAGGGCCTGCTTCTGTGCTGTATAACTCAAACACTCTACTTCTTAATTTGCCTTCTCCCCTTCAAATATGCACATACCTTTGGGTCTCTCTTTTGCTGCATTTTTTAAATGTTACTGCAGATTTGACACTTTCTCATTTTTCCCATCAAAATAAATCAAGTTATTCATCCCTGGTCCAAATTTCTTCTGACATGCATCTGCTCAGTTGACCATTCTGTCTCTGTGTTGAAATAGCCCGGAACCTCCCCGCTGTTCAGTGCTGTTCTTAGCTTTGTGTTATCTTGCCCAGTGCAGATTTTAATGATATCCTATGACACCCAAATCCTGGTTATTATGACATATCAAAAGTAACAGTAGCCTCAGTGCCAACATTATCACACTTTTGATGGAACAACAGGAGATGTTATTTTTTAATGGAAATATTTCCTTCCTTGTGTACTTTGCTCTTCTGTGCCTGAAATGGAAACATCATTTGTTGTATATGTCATTTTTCTTTGCACCTTGAAATGATGAAAAGGTAAACTTGTTCCCCGCTGACAAAGACATAAAGTTGTAGCCATTTCAAGAGAACACTCTGCTGCATTTTATTTTGTTTCTTTATTCTGTTAAACCTACTTTAATGCAAACGGCTGCGTGTCAGTTATTTTGAGACGGACACAGTTTGCGAAATAAGATGCAAAATAATCTCAAGCAGTTGATCTGTATCTCTGCCAGTGTGTTAGATTAAGTTTACTTTGGTTCAGTTTAGAGATGCACCGTGGAAATAGGCCCTTCGGCCCACCGAGTCCACGCCAACCAAAGATCCCCGCACATTAGCACTATCCCACAAACACCAGGGACAATATACAAATTAACCAAAGCCAATTAACCTACGAACCTGCACATTGGAATGTGGGATGAAACTGGTGCACCCGGAGAAAACCTACACAGGTCACGGAGATACCATACAAACTCTGTGCTGTCATCCGTTCAATCCTGATTGAGCATTGAGGCCAGTTAAATACAAAGTTATGGGGAATGGTGAATAGTTCTCATCATTGAGATCTATTCATCATTTTGTAAATAATGGGTAAATAGTTTACCAGTCGGGGAACAAGGGACAAGGACGGGCTCGGCAGCCGATGAGACCCAACGGCCACGTGTGAGGGAAGTTCGGAAGCCCCATAGACAGAAGAGCCGAGGAGGAGGGAGCCACTGGCGGCTACAGACGCAGGGAGTGGGCCGGTAGGAGAGGGACCAGGGTATTACCTCCAGTGCCTTCCAGATCGGCAGCAGGAGGCGTCTCCGGGACACAAAGGAGGTCGGCAGAGGAGAGGGACGTCAGGTCGGAATTACCTGCAGGGGCAGTCCAGGACTTCCAATACGTGGACTGGGGTGGGAGATTGCAATCTTCACGTGGTCCGCCCTGTTTCGACGAATGCAATCAACCTGGTGTACACAATCAAATAAGATCAAATAGAACAAGTTGCCCAACAACTTTATGCTGCACACGCCATACGCAAGAAGAATACGTGGACTGGACTTTGCACTTAGGACTGTTTGCGTTTTCTGTTTTTTCTTGATTTCTTTATTTTTAAATACCCCAATATTGTGGCAACTGTGCATTTGTGGGTTGCGCAAAAGAATTTCACTGTGTTGTGCATACTTGACAATAAAGAACCAGCGAACATCTGAGCTTTGTCTGTGTAAAAAAGTGATGAAAGATTTTTATTAGTGCTAAAAATAGTTTCTATTTGATCTTGAGTGAAGCTTTTAACATTAAGTTCCATTTCTGGCTTAATGATCTTGACCAGGCGAACCCAAAAGGATCAATAGTCTGCAATTAGCACAACAGCATTGGTTTACGTGCACTTAGAGCAAAATCAAAGTGAATACAATATTAGCAAACATCCTTTCATAATACATGTTGGAAACATCACAAAGTGGGTGAATATCGTGGCTGTCTCCCAGTTTACTTGCTACTCTGATTCATCCATCCATCCATGTCTAAAAATGTTGTCATCCTCTTTGTTCATCCACTGTATCTATCTGTCAGCACATATCTATGTGCCGAGGATTGTATGCCTTTTGTACTGTAACTTTTCATACCTCTAGTTTCCCTCTCCCCTGTCTCAGTCTGAAGATGGGTCTCGACCTAAAACGTCACCTATTCCTTTTCTCCAGAGATGCTGCCTGACGCGTTGAGTTACTCCAGCACTTTGTGTCTATCCTCGGTGTAAACCAGCATCTGCAGTTCCTTCCTACACATTTTGTATGCCTGTTTGTTTATTCCTCTTTCTATGTATGTCTGTCGGTCTATTTATGAATCTATCTATCTGTCGGTCGATATCTGTGCCTGTTGGTCTATTTATATGTCTGTCTATCTGTTAAAGTGTTTGTCTGTCTGCCTCTTTATGTCTGTCTATTCGTTTGTGCATCCAACTGTCAATTTATCCATCTGTTCTCAGCCGTCAAGCCACAGGTCATGTTGAAAATGGTCAACAGGTCGGGAACTACCATGAAGAAAAGAATGGAGCAGATAGTTCAGATCATTATCCCGTCATCAGAAACTGAGTGTTGCCAGAGTTTTCGGACTGGATTTCAGACTTCCTTCATCCAACAACAGAGCCCTGACATCCGACTGAAACAGAATCCTGAAAATCTATAGAAGCCACATCCTTGAAATGATAATGAGAAACTGAAGCATGAGAAACACTGAACTGTCACTGAAAGACACAATATACTGGAGTAACTCAGTGGGTCAGGCAGCATCCCCGGGGGACATGGATTGGTGATTACTGACTTACTGCAGCCATACAATCAAAAAAAACACAACACACAATAGAATTTAACATAAACATCCACCACAATGGAATCAACATTCTTCATTGTGATGGAAAGCAGTAACATTCAGTCAATCTTCCTACTTTGTTCACCCGTGATCGGGAACATGAGCTCTCTGTAGCCGCCACTACGGACAGCCCGATGTACAAGCCCTCTCGTCGGGATGAGCTAAATTCCGACGTCTGGACGAATTGGAACACACACTTCGCGGCTTGGAGTTCCCGAATCGGCTATATTTAAGAGGGAGTTAGATGTGGCCCTTGTGGCTAAATGGATCAGGGGGTATGGAGAGAAGGCAGGGATGGGATACTGAGTTGGATGATCAGCTATAATCATATTGAATGGTGGTGCAGGCTCGAAGGGCCGAATGGCCTACTCCTGCACCTATTTTCTATGTTTCTATGACCTATTGTCAACGATGCTTTGACCAACCATCTACCTATCAAACTCCCCCTTCATGTGTATCCACTTATCGCTTACCTGGATTTGTCCTTCCCCTCCTCTCTTCCACATTTCTCCCCCTCACATCTCAATCAACCTGTAAAAGGGATGCGACCCAACGCACAATCGGTCTGAAGAAGGGTCATGACCAGAAACATCACCTATCCATGTGCTCCAGAGACATTGCCTGACCCTTTGAGTTACACCAGCATTTTGTGTCTTGTTTCTCTAAACGGCTGCCTTTCTTCCTAAAGATCCCTTAGTTGTGACCAGCCTCCACCAAACTACCGGTTTTCAAGAACTTCTAACTGTCCTTTGTGAAATCAGACTGTGCTCAATTGAATGTGACTGTCTGCAATTGAATAGGACTGTTCTTAATCTACCAGGCGACCCTCAATCAAATCTGACTGTTTTCAATTGAATCTGATTGTTTTAAATTGAGACATCAAACTCAATTGGCGGTGCCTGTCCTTAGTTGGCCCCCACGGTATTTAATCAATCAGTACCTAAACCTTTCTGCTCTGCAACAATTCGTTTACTGGATAAACAATGAACCATCTCATCTCATGAAGGATTTAATTGACGAAAGGAGAGAAGATTGTTCTGTCATAACTGCATCTGCCTCAGCCAGTATGAATGGTGTCTCTGGATCTGAGTTATTTACACCAGGAAAGTTCCTATTGGAACCCCAGTGGATCAGCTGATTTCTGCTGAAGAGGAAAAAAAAATAGGTTTAGCTTTATTATTGTCACGTGTACTGAGGTACAGTGAAAAGCTTCGCTTTGCATTCTATCCATTGGTATGGCACAGTTGCTCAGCGGTAGAGTTGCTGCCTCACAGACATGAGTTTGGTCCAGACTACAGGTACGGAGTTTGCACATTCTGCCTGTGACCATGTGGGTTTTCTCCGGGGGTTCTGGTTTCCTTCCACTTTCCATAGATGTGCTGGTTGGTCGATTAATTGGCTTCTGTATATTCTCCATAGTGTGATAGGATAGAATTAGTGTAGGGGGAATCACTGTGGATTCGGTGGGCAGAAGAGTCTGTTTCCATGCTGTATCGCTAAACTTTAAATTAAACTAAGATCAGATATCACTATACTGCAATACAATCAAGTCAAACTCTAGTACAATAGGTAGAGCAAAGGGGAAGATACAGAGTGCAGAATAAAATTCAGAGCCTTGAGGTGCATCATTGTAAAAGACTGTACATGAACACAATCAAGTCGCCAACAGTGCAAAAATAAAGGGTAAAGGTACAACATTTAGTTCAAACATTTAACAATGAAGTCCAACAAAGTCCGATTAAAGAAAATGCAAAGGTCTCCAATAAGGTAGATGGAAGGTCAGGACTGCTCTCTAGCTGATGAGAGGACCATTCAGTTGCCTGTTAATAGCTGAGAAAAAATTGTTCCTGATTCAGGAAGTATGCGTTTTCAAACTTTTGTCCCTCCTGTCTAATGGGAGAGGGGGAAGGAGGTGTGACCAGGGTGAGACTGGTCCTTGATTATGTTGGCAGCCTTGTGGAGGCAGCATGAAGTGCAGATGGAATTGATAGAAGGGAGGCTGGTAAGTGTGATGGTCTGCACAATTCTCTGCAATTTCTTTCTGTCTTGGATGGAGCTGTTCCAAAACCAGGCTGTGATGCATCCTGAGAAGATGTTACCTACGCCACATCTGTAGAATTTGGTGAAGGTAGTGAGAGACATGCCGAACTTACTTAACCTTCTAAGGAAATAAGTCCTGGGCTACAATCTTCTGATTGACTCACATTAAAAAGCATGGCAGAAACTTAATATAAAGGCTCTGGTATATATACAGGCAAACCTTTCTTGCAGTACACTTGCAGTATTCTGAATTCTGCTGCTGTCTGCCTGTTAATCCGCAGTTTGCTAACAATCTGCGCACTACCCGTTGCTTTTCTCCAAAGGCTTCATCTTTCCACTGCCGTTCGCTCAACGCAAAGGCCAATGCCGTGTCTGAAATCACTGACAAGCCAACAGCGGGAGCAAGTAATCTTCATTTAATTGCATTCCCCCCCACGTCCCAACTTCGATAATAATGAGCTTAATTGTGGCTGCTCTACCTCACCCGCTAAACCTCAAGCATGAGTCACCACTCATCACGAATAAGGCTAAACAGCACTTGATACTGAGCTGAAAATTATCCACATGTTTTCCAGCAGCCATTCTTGCCGAGCAGTTTATCTCGGCCTTTTAATGAGTCGAGATGATGCGCTACTGTCTTCAGACATGTCTACATTGTGGATGTGAGCCACCTTTTTTTTAGACATTGTACAGTTGTCGGAAAGCCGAACACTGGAATATTATGGGAAGCAATTAAATCACAAAGTCTTTATATGGCAGCAATTGAAAACGCCTGTTAATAAATGTGGCAGTGCAGCGTGGCTGATGAATCTTGAGGGATTAGCATCGCTTTAAACTTTTGCTTGTTAAAATAACAATAAACTTTGAGTTAAAAAAAAAAAAAATACAGCTTGGAAACAGTCCTTCGGCCCACTGAATCCACGCTGAACATCGATCACCCATTCACACCAGTTCTATGTTATCCCAGTTTCTCATCCACTCCCTACACACGAGGTACACTTTATAGAGAGCAATTAACCTACAAACCTGCACGTCTTTGGAATGTCGTCGGAAACCGGAGCACCCGGAGAAAACCATGCGGTCACGGGGAGAATGTGCATATTCCAGACAGATAGCACCCGAGGTCAGGATCAAACCTGGGTCTCTGACGCTGTGACGTAGTATTTCTACCAGCTGCCACATAATGTTATTTTCTTAAGTACTCAACAATTACGAAAATTACTCTTGCTAACTCCAGCAAAGACTGATCCAACATTTCTTTTCATTATCTATCAGCTGCACGTCTTTCGAATGCACCTCAAAAAAATCACCTCTCATCCTCTAGAGCTCCAAGGAATAAAATCCTAGCCTGCCCATCCTCTCCCTATAGCTCAGGCCCTCATGTCCTGCCAATATCCTTGTGAATCTTTCCTGCACTCTGTCCATCTTAACAACACCCTTCCTTGAGCAGGGTAACCAAAACTGAACACAATACTCTGAGGAAGTCTGATGAAGGGTGTTGATTGAAATGTCCCCTATTCCTTTTCTCCAGAGATGTTGCCCGACCTGCTGAGTTACTCCAGCATTTGGTGTCTATCTTCAGTGTAAACCAACATCTGCAGTTCCTTCCTACACAATACTCTAAATGCGGCCTCACCAACGACCACATAAAAGTGCACTTATGGGCATATCTGCATTTGTTCCTTCAGGTGGTACAGTGCTCAGCGATACAGTTGCTGCCTCACAGCACCAGGGACCCGGGTTTCATCCTGACTGTGGGTGCTGTCTGTACAAAGTGTGTACGTTCTCCCTGTAACTGCATGTGATTTTCTCCGGGTGCTCCAGTTTCCTCCCACACTTCAAAGACGTGCAGGTTTGTAGGTTAATTGACTTCAGTAAAAATTGTAATTTGTCCCTAGTGTGTAGGATAGTACTAGTGTACAGGGTGATCATTGGTCGGCACGGACTTGGTGGACTGAAGTGTCTGCTTCCATGTTGTATCTCTAAAGTCTAAAGACTTCCTTGCTCTTCCTAGTGGGACAGTCAGAGATCATGAAAAAGGGGAGGTGCAACAAGAATCCTTCCCCACCAGTTATCGAAGAAGATAAATAATCTTTGTGGTGAGAATAAAGGGCCTGTCCCACTTTCACGACCTAATTCACGACCTCTGCCAAGTTTGCCCTTGACTCATACTCGCAGCATGGTCGTCACAAGGTCGTAGGAGGTCATAGGTAGGTCATAGGAGGTCGTGATACTAGTCGTCAGCAATCGTGGCATCAAGTAGGTCGGGGCATTTTTCTAGCATGATGAAAAATGTCCACGAGTAAAAAAGGTTGTGAATTAGGTCGTGAAATTGGGACAGGCCCTTTATCTGATAAAATATGTTCTTGCAATGCAGGGAGTGTATGTGACTCCTGAGATAGCAGAAATCCAAAGAAGAGTCTTGACCTGAAATGTAACCATGTTTCGGAAAGATGTCAAGCTTGAAAGGGTTCAGAGACGATTTCCTTGAATGTTGCCAGGACTCAAGGGACCAATCTAGATGTTGAGCAGACTAAGGCTTTATTCCTTAGCGCACTGGAGGATGAGGGGTGATCTCATTGAAGTGTAAAATCATGACATAAATAGATCGAGGAAACACACAGATTATTTTGTCCAGAGTAGGGAATCGAGAACCATAGGACTTGGGTTTAAGGTGGGGGGAATGATTTATTGGGAACTGGAGGGGTAACTTGTTGACGCAAAATGTGGTGGGTGTATGGAACAAGCTGCCGGAGGAGGTAGCTGAGGCAGGTATTATCATAGCATTTAAGGCACATTTAGAAAGGTACATGAATAGGGTAGGTTTAGAGGGATATGGGCCACAATTAGGCAGATGGGACTACTTTAGATGGGGCATGTTGGTTGGCTTGGGCAAGTTGGGCTGAGTTGGGCATCTTACCTGTAAAAACAAGGAACGGCAGATGCTGTTTTACAAAAAAGAAACACAAAGAGCAGGAGTAACTCAGAGGGCCAGGCAGCTTCTCTGGAGAACATGGATAGGTGATGTTTCGGGTCTGCACTAGTCATTCAGACTAAATCTGGATATCTGTATTGAATGTTGGAACAAACTGAATGGACTAAATGTCTGAAGGAGGGTCTCAACCCGAAAGGTCACCTATTCCTTTTCTCCAGACCTGCTGAGTTACTCCAGAATTTTGTGTCTACTGCTCCTAATATCAATGGTTTAATGTACCTAGGCTTAATTATCAAGCCTCCGCTCCTTTTTCTTCGGTCGTATTCCCCGTCCCCGTCTCCGTCTGCTCCGAGGCCTAATGGCGGAGCTGGCGGCATTGGAGCTGTAGCAGCGGCAGCAGCGGCGGAGACCCGACTCGGCCCCGAAGTTGTGGCGGTGGCGGCAGCAGCAGCAGAGACCCAACTCGGCCCCGAAGCTGTAGCGGCGGCAGCAGCAGCGGAGATCCGACTCGGCCCCGAAGCTGTAGCGGCGGCAGCAGCAGCGGAGACCCGACTCGGCCCTGGAGCTGTGGCGGCAGCAGCAGCAGCGGAGACCCGACTCGGTCCTGGAGCTGTGGCGGCGGCAGCGGCAGCAGCAGCGGTAGCGGAGACCCGACTCGGCCCCGAAGCTGTGGCGGAGGCGGCGGAGACCTGACTTGGCCCCGAAGCTGTGGTGGAGGCAGCGGCAGCAGAGACCCGACTCGGTCCTGGAGCTGTGGCGGCGGCAGCGGCTGCAGCAGCGGTAGCGGAGACTCGACTCGGCCCCGAAGCTGTGGCGGAGGCAGCGACCACCCGCGGAGCAGAGGGAGAACAAAGAGGGAAGAGACAGAGACTTTAAGATTTTGCCTTCCACCACAGTGAGGAGGTGTTTGGTGAACTCACTGTGGTGGATGTTAAATTTGTGTTGATTGTGTGTTTTTGTCATTTTTAAAATTATATGTATGACTGCAGGGAAACAACATTTCGTTCAGACCGAAAGGTCTGAATGACAATAAACGAATCTAATCTAATCTAGTTTAATTTTGAGATATAGTATGGAAACAGGCACTTCGGCCAACCTAGTCCGTGCCAAAAATCAGTCATCTGTTCTACCTAGTTCTATGTCATCCCACTTTCTCATCCACTCACTGCAAATTAGGTGCAATTTTACAGAAGCTGATTGATCTACAAATTGGCACGTCTTTGAAATATGAGCGGAGACTGGAGCTCCCACTGGGGGCAATTTTTATAAGAGTGCCAATTAACCTACAAATCTGCACATCTTTTGGATGTGGTAGGAAACCGGAGCACCTAGAGAAAACCCACGTGGTCACAGGGAGATGCTGCCTGACACGCTGAGTTACTCCAGCATGTTGTGTCCTTTATGTAAACCGGTATCTGCAGTTCCTTGTTTCTACAAGTTGACGCAAATGCGTGGAAATGATGGAGCAGTGGTGGATGACCACTACAGCTTCACTTGGCCTGGCATCGTCACCAGGACAACGGGCCTTTGTGGTCAGCTGCACTTACAGCAACTTGGACTTTTGTAAATGGTCGCAGTGGGCTATTTTGACACACTTTGTAGTGGAATTGTACTGATGTATAGTAATAATTTGCTGAACTGTATACAGGAGTAGGAGTACGCCATTTGGCCCTTCGAGCCAGCATCACCTTCACTGTGATCATGGCTGATCATCTACAATCAGTACCCTGTTTTTGCCTTCACCCCATATCCCTTGACTCCGCTGTCTTTAAGAGCTCTATCTAACTCTCTCTTGAAAGCATCCAGAGAATTTCACTCTATCTCGGTAGATGTGATAATAAGGAGTCATTGAACCATTGAACCGTTACTGAACCTGAGGGTCACACACACACCTGTGGAACATCAGAGATATGCCATACATTGATACAATCAGTTCAAACAAGTACAATAAGCAAAGCAAAGGTGAAGATGCAGAGGGCAGCTTATAGTACTCACCATTGTAGTGCATCAGTTCCTTAGATGAAGTCCAATGTCCGCATTAATGCTTTGGGTTGAGATCCTTTCTTCAGACTGATTGTGGCAGGGAGGATAAAGATAGAAAAGAGAGGTGGGGACGGGGCAGGATGCCAAGTGACTGATGCATACAGGTTAGGGGGTAAGTGATTGACTGGCAGATGGGTGAAGTAAGTGACAAAGGCTTGAGGTGAACAGGAGACAAAAGATTGTCAGAGAAGTGGAGAAGTGGAGAAGCAAAATGTAAAGTCATGGAGGAAGTGGACAATGTCTAGATTTGGTTTAGTTTATTATTGTCACATGTTCCAAGGTACAGTGAAAAGCTATTGTTTGTGTGTTATCCAGTCAAAGAAAACACCATACATGAATACAATCGAGCTGTCCACAGATAAAGGATAAAGGATACAATATTAAGTGCAAGTGTATAGCAATGAAGTCCAATAGAGTCCGATTAAAGATAGTTCAAAGAACTCCAATGAGGTAAATGGGAGGTCAGTACTGCACTCTCGTTGATGAGAAGACCATCATTTGCCTGATAAATGCTGGGACGAAACTGTCCCTGAAACTGGAGGTGTGCATTTTCAAATGTCTGTACCACTTTCGTGATGGGAGATGGGAGAAGATGGAGTGACTAGGGTGCGGCTCGTCCTTGACTATGCTGGCGGCCTTGCCGAGGCAGCGTGAAGTGCAGGTGGAGTCAATGGAAGGAAGGCTGGTTTACGTGACAGTCTGTGCTACGTCCGCAATGTACCATCATGTTACATATCTTAAATAAGAGAAACTCCTTAATGTCCTCCTTTGTTACAGGAGGAGACGGGACTTCATCTCATCTTCTGTTGGAAATCAATGGATCCAAAGCTCGGAAGTGGTGGTAAACGTACATTTGTAATCACATCAAAAGATGAGCATCAAAAGGGATTGATTTTTGCCTCATCTTTTAACCGCAAGAAAACCTTAAAAGAAAACACATTGGATTATTTGCTGCATGCATCTAATGATTTAAATGGTTTTAATGTAGAGAAAGACCAGGATCTCAGGTTTGGTATTCAGTCTAGTTATTTTGTTCAATAACTGATCATCTGTGGCTTCTGCTTTTCTGAGTCAGGAAGATTCTGGTTTCTTGTTAAATGAATGCTCCATTTTAAAGTTTTAGTTTAGTGTAGAGATACAGCGTAATAAAAGAGGCTCTTTGGTCCACCGAGTCTGCGCCGAACAGCAATTACCTGTACACTAGTTCTATCGTGTCACACTATGGACAATTTTACAGAAGTCAATTAACGTACAAACGTGCACATCTTTGGAATATAGGAAGAAACTGGAGCACCTGGAGAAAACCCACGCAGTCACAAGGAGAACATACAAACTCTGTACAGACAGCACCTGTAATCAGGATCGAACTCAGGTCTTAGGTGATGTGAGACAGCAGTTCTACCACTGTGCCACAATGTCACCCACATTCCCTCAAATAAAAATCAAAGGCTGTAATAACTTAACAGGGATAATTCTGGTTTCTTATTCAACAACTGCTCAATTTTAAAATTCATCAGTTTAGTTCAGCTTAGAGATACAGCATGGTAAAACAGGCCCTTTGGTCCACTTGAGTCTTCACGATTAGCAACCCCCCTACACCCTTTGGAGGACATGCATAGGTGTTGTTTTGGACTGGGAAACACCACCTATTTACATCATCCAAAGAAGCTGCCTGACTTTTGACTTACTCTAGCACTTTATGTTTTTATTTGCATATCAGCATCTTCAGTTCCTTGAATCTCCATTTAAAATGCTCCCATTTGTTTACAAATCACCCTGTCCACTTTGATTTCTGACCCCTTGCTCAACCCAAATTCAACTGTTCCCCATTCGCAACTGACCTTCAAGACTGTCTGAAAAAGGGTCCTGACCTGAAGAGCCATTTATCCATGTTCTCCAGAGGTGCTCCCTGAACTGCTGACTTTAGTTTAGTCTTGAGATGCAGCGTGGAACCAGGCCATTTAGCCCAGCACATGGGCTTTCGCCGGGTGCTCTGGTTTCCTCCCACACTCCAAAGACAAACATGTTTGTAAATTAATTGACTTCGGTAAAATTGTAAAAATTGTCCCTAATGTGTGTTGGATAGTGCCAGTGTACAGGGTGATCACTGGTCATCATGGGCTCAGTGGGCAGAAGGGCCTGTTTCCGTGCTGTATCTCTAAAATTTAAAGGCTTTAACACTGAAGTAGATATTGGTGCAAATATGATAAAGCAACTATTTTTTCTTGCTGCTCAGTTTCTGTATCATAATTGTTATTGAATTAAGTTCATCAGCCTCATTGTTATGCATTACCTTTTAACATTGTTGTACATTCATATTCATAAAGAAATGAAATTGTCTTTCAGTCCTGGGAGACTGCCAGTGTTTAATGCAAGATCAAAGCTATCAGACTTTGCTTTGAGTACGTTCTTATAAAGAATAATAGAGCACATTAGACATCAAGAATATCATTCTGAATGTTTATTGCAAACTCTTCCATGCTTTTGTTTTCCTTAACAAATAAAGCCACAAGATGAAAAAGATGTCACTTATTAAATCTACACCAACAAAGAAAATGATTAATGGTATGGTTTTACTCTTGGATTTCTTTGTCAGAAGTGCTGATGTAACTTACTTGTATCTCTCACTTTCTTTATTCAGTGCATTTACAGGAAGGTTTGATTTTCTGCCAGGAGCAGATCCTTACATTGTCAAAAGTTTGAGATTCCGAGTGTCACTACAAGGGCTTGAGCTTGCAATCTGAGCTGACATTTTTTCACTGGAGTGCTGAGAAATTGCTTCATTGTCAGTGTAGCTGTCCTTCAGGTGAGGCATTTGAAGCAGTGAATCTCTGTTCCTGGGATTCATACAAGTGTTCTCCATGCCCTGTCATTTCTCAGAGATTAGCTGGAAAATCTCCTATTCTCCTCGTCAATATTCTGCCCCAAACACCATCAACAGCATCATTTAACAGGCTATTATTCATATGTTCACAAGTTATAGGAGCAGAGGTAAGCCATTCGGACCATCAAATCTAGTCTGACATTCAAATATGGCTGATCTATCTTTCCCTCTTAACCGCATTCTCTTGCCTTCTCCCCATAACCCCTGACATGCTTACTAATCAAGAATTTGTCAATCTCTGCCTTAAAGATATCCACAGATGGCCTCAAAAGCCATCTGTGGCAATGAATTCCACAGATTAACCACCCTCTGACGAAATAAATTCCTCCTCATCTCCTTTGATCAAATTTGCCAGGTTGACAATAGCTCACACCTTTTCCTCTGTAGCACTACATCGAATGGACATGATAAACCTTTTGAGGAAGGCAGAATTTATACTTTCTCTAATTCCTTCTCTCCTTTCATTCCTTCCTTCCCCTTTTCTTCCACCGAATCCGTGCCGACCAACGATCACTCCATGCACTGGCACTGTCCTACACACCAGGACATTTTTTTTTAAATGAAGCCAAATGACCTACAAAGCGGCACGTTTTTGGAGTGTTGGAGCAAACCAAACCACCCGGCGAAAACCTAAACCCCAGAGAGAACGTACAATCTCTGTACAGATAGCACACGTAGTTAGGATCAAATTCGGATCTCAAGGAGCTGTAAGGCAGCAACTCTACCTCTGTGCTGCCCAAAGACCTTGGGATGTTTAACACACCATGAAAGTGCTGATGCAGATTTTTGGATCTAACTCTCTTTGCCATTATTTATCACATCTGAATGTACTGGCACGCTTCAGTGAAAATTATCAATGCTTACAGATTTAATACACTTATACTATTTGTTTTTAATTTGTCTCACGGTTGCCGCTGTGATGAGAAACAACTAAATGTTTGTTTTCTGTATATCCAACAATAATGGACTATTGATCAAGAATGCATGGATTTGTAGATCTAAAATGATATAAAAGCAACAACAAAAGATTGATTGTGACTAAAAGCCAGGTACCAGGTCTGGATGCTATTTATGCTATCTCTCTTATTAATATAAATCAATGATTTTATTCTGCTTGTGAATCCCTGCAGACATCTCCCAGACTGACTAATTAGCAAAACATTTCCAGTGTCCAGGTTTGTAAAGCTGATGTATTTTTGTCACTGGTTGAGATCTCTTACCTGTGCCTAACGTGATCCATTATTAGGACAAGCTTCATGCGGTTCCACAATGGAGGAAAGATTCAAGGTGGGGGAAAAACAGGAGTTGCTGGAAGAACTTGGCATCAAGTTCGGCACAGATATAGCAGGCCAAAGGGCCTGTTAATCGCACTGTACTATTCTATGTTCTAGTTAATGAGAACATGTAACTAGAGATTAATGAAGTAAGTCCAGTGGTAGGGAGTCGGATAAACACAGGTAAAAGATTCCAAATGAAAAATTAAATAGTAGTGAGGCGATGGTGTGGATGATGTCATATGGTCTATGCCTACTTCTGCTTCTTGTGATCTTATGGTAATCAGTGCAAAATTAGCTGTTAAAATCCTGCCAAATCTTGCCAAAGAGGAAGAAAATTACTTTTCCAGCACACCCGAACTCGGGCACTTTCTTCCTTATTTGTGTACAATGTCTGCAGGTAGTGGAGATTGCATTAGCTCCTCAATATTCTGCTAAACGTGAAGGGGAAAACCTGAGGGTCAACTTGTTTACATGGAACAACCTGCCGGAGGAGGTAGCTGACATGACATTTAAGTGACGTTTGGACAGGTACATGGATCGGATAGGTTGAGGGGGTTATGGGCCAAGGGTGGGCAGGTAGATGGGGCGTGTTGGTCGGTATGGGCAAGTTAGGCCAAAGGGCCTTTACCATGCTCTTTAACTCTATGACTCTATAGTTTGGCACTAAACTCTGGTATCATGAAGCATGCCCCTTCAAACACTTGGGCCACTAATGTTACTTAGCGCGTCTGCGAACCTTTCTGATCAAATGCTACATTCCAGCCAGACTACGAAGCTCATCTTATCAGTGTGAGGTATGTGTATGCTCAGTGGGTTTTTAATCACTGAGACAGTCTCTGCAAAATGTGCAGACAAGATACATGAACAACTTAAATTAACTTAGTGTCTTTAGCAAAGGCTTCTACATGTAGAGAGGATGTTTTCACTAGTGGGAGAGTCCAGGACCAGAGGCCATAGCCTCAGAATGAAAGGATGTACCATTAGAAAGGAGATGAGGAAGAATTAATCTTGTCAGAGGATGGTGAATCTGTGGAATTCATTGCCACCGAACCATGTGGAGGCCAAATCAATGGGTATTTTTAAGGTGGAGATTGACAGATTCTTGATTAGTATGGGTGTCAGCGGTTGTGGGGAGAATGCAAGGGAATGGGGTTGAGAGGGAAACATATATCAGCCATGATTGAATGCCGGAGTAGACTTGATGGGCTGAATGTGCTAAATCTGCTCCTATACAGTAACTTATGAACTTATAGGCATTCCAAACACGCACCACCCTCTATGTAAATAACTGCAGCACAGACTACGGGTGCTGTCTATATGGATATGGAAGTTCTTCCTGTGACCATGTGGGTTTTCTCCAGGTGCTCCGGTTTCCTCCCACATTTAAAAGACGTGCAGACCTGTAGGTTCATTAGCTTCTGTAAATTGCCCCTGGTGTGTAGGATAGAACCAGTGTACACCATGTATGTAGTTGGTGCTTTCTCCCTGTGACGTCGTGGGTTTTTTCCAGGTCCTCCGGTTTCCTCCCACACTCCAAATACATACAGGTTTGTTGATTAATTGGCTTCAGTAAAATTGTAAATTGTCCCTAATGTGGTGATCGCTGGTCTCAGTGGACTCAGTGGGCAAAAGGGCTGCTTTCCGCAGTGTATCTCTGAATTAAACTTAACTAAACTTGACCTTAAATGAGAAAGTGAGTGGTTCTCTAATCTTCACTTAATTTTAGTGCTTTTATTAATTTCTCATACTTTAGAGTGCCTCACATGCTTTTTAATGCATATGTTTTAATTATTTAAGTCCAATACAACAGCTCTTAAATGTATCTGACTGTCAAAGGTATTTAAAAGTCTGCTCTTTCCAAGTTTTCGTAAATTAATTCTGCTCTGAACTTCAAAAATATGTACATCTTACCTTTATTAAGGAGCCCTTTGCTGTGCAGAGTTCTCTAGTTGTAGATAGGAATTGGTTTTGGCAATGTTCAACGCAGACGTTATGGGCTGATTGGCCTGTTTATCAGGCAATTGAACCATCCTTTCACCAACTAGAGAAAGGTTCTGACCTACCATCTACTTGAGACGATCATCAATTGTATTTTACTGGACTTTATCTTGCAGTTACCATCATTCCCTTCATCCTGTGTCTGCACACTGTGGACAGCATGATTGTAATCATGTATAGAAGATAGACACAAAATGCTGTTAAACTCAGTGGGACAGGCAGCATCTCTGGAGAAAAAGGAATAGGGAATATTTTGGGTCGGGAATCCTTCGTCAGACTGAAAGTAGAGGTGGTGGGATTTAGTGGGGGTGAGGGGGAGGGGCAGAAAACGCCAGAGCAGTAGGAATCACAGAGGGGGAGCAATGAGAGGGGGTGATGAGAAGTTTGTACGTTCTCCCTGCGTGGGTTTTCTTTGGGTGCTCCAGTTTGCTCCTACACTCCAAAGACGTTCAGCTTTGTAGGTTAATTGGCTTTGGTAAATAAAATTGTAGACAACCCATAGTGTGTAGAATAATGCTGTATGATAATAATAGTGTATGATGTGATTATTGGTCGGCTTGGACTTGGTTAGCCAAAGGGCCTGCTTCTGCACTGTATAGAGTCATAGAGCGATACAGTGTGGAAACAGGCTCTTCGTCCCAACTTGCCCACACGGGCCAACATGTCCCAGCTAAACTAGTCCCAGCTGCCTGCGCTTGGTCCATATCCCTCCAAATCGGTCCTCTCCATGTACCTGTCTAACTGTTTCTTAAACGTTGGGACAGTCCCAGCCTCAACTACCTCCTCTGGCAGCTTGTTCCATACACCCAACACTCTCTGTAGGAAAAACGTTTCCCCTTCACCTTGAACCTATGTCCTCTGGTCCTCGATTCTGAGTAAAATACTCTGTGCATCTACCCGATCTATTCCTCTCATGATTTTGTATACCTTTATAAGATCTCCCCTCATCCTCCTATGCTCCATGGAATCGAGACCCAGCCTACTTAACCTCTCCCTATAGTTCACACCCTCTAGTACTGGCAACATATCTCTAAAGTCTAAAGTCTAAACATAAAGAAAATAGAAGCAGGAGTTGAACATTCAGCCCGTCAAGCCTGCCCTGTCTTTTATGGCTGATATGTGCTGGTCTCAAGTTCTCTTCTGTTCCAGTCCCCAATAACGTTCAAGTTCTCGATATTTTATGTATTTAGCTGTCTCCACCTTAAAGATATTGAATGATTTGACATCTACCATTCTGAAGGACACAGAATTCCAGAGATACTCTACCCTCTGAGAGAAGAAATTTCTACGCGCCTGTTTTAAATGACTAGCCCATCATTTTGCAAAATTTCACCCTTGTTTGTGACATTTGGCACAGTGGCGCAGTGGTAGAGTTGCAGCCTTACTGCACCAGAGACCCAGTTTCAATCCAGACTACGGGTGCTGTCTGTGCGGAGTTTGCATGCTCTCCCTGTGACAGCGTATTTTTTGTGACCTCTCCCTCCCCACCTCCACTCTCCCCCCCTCCCTCTCCCCTCCCACCTCTCCCCCTCCACCTCCCTCCCCCCTTATCCCCCTCTCCAGCCCCTCTCCATCCCCCCTCTCTACCCCCCTCCCCCCTCTCTCTCCCCCCTCTCTCTCCCCCCTCTCTCTCCCGCCTCTCTCTCCCCCCTCTCTCTCTCCCCCTCTCTCTCTCCCTCTCTCTCTTTCCTTCTCTCCCCTCCTCTCTCTCCGCCTCTTTCTCTCTCATCTCTTCTCTCTCCCCCTCTCTCCTCTCTCTCTCTCCCCTCACTCTCCTCCCCCCTCTTCTCCTCCCCCCCCCTCTCCATCTCTCTCTCTCACCCCCATCTCTCTCTCCCCCCTCTCTCTATCCCCCGCCCTCTCCCCCGCTCTCTCTCCCCCCTCTCTCTCTACCCCCCTCTCCCTCCCCCCCTCTCTCTCGCCCCCCTCTCTCTCCCCCCGTCTCTCTCTCCTCTCTCTCTCCCCTCTCTCCCCCCTCTCTCTCTCCCCCCTCTCTCTCTCTCCCCCTCTCTCTCTCCCCGTCTCTCTCTCCCCTCTCCTCCTCTCTCTTTCTCCCCCCTCTCTCCCCCTTTCTCTCTCTCCCCCCCCCCCCTCAGGATCGAACCGGGGTCTCTGGCACTCTGAGTCAGCAGCTCAATCACTACACCACTGTGCTACCCCTATTTGTTTAGTTTAGTTTAGAGATACAGCGCGGAAACAGGCCCTTCGGCCCACCGAAACTGCGCCAACCAACGATCCCCGCACATTAACACAAGCCTACACACTAGGGACAATTTTTACATTCACCAAGCCAAGTAACCTACATATCAGTACGTCTTTGGAGTTTGGGAGGAAACCGAAGATCTCGGAGTAAACCCACGCCGTCACAGGGAGAACGTAAATCTCCATACAGACACAGCACTTGTAGTAGGGATCAAACCCGGGTCAGTGGTGTTGAAAGCGCTGTAAGGCAGCAATCTACCGCTGTGCCACTGTACTGCCCATGTGTCCTATTGTTTCAGACACTCAGATGTGAAACTCCCTGACAGCAACTGATGGAAATGATCGTGTTGCTTGGTAGTCATTGAGACAGATCACTTTATTTTCCTTGGGGAAAGAATGATGGAGGATTCTTTGAAGCAAATTTAGAGCAACAAAATGGTGTAGTGGTAGAATTGCTGCCTTACAATGCCAGAAATCCAGTTTCTGTATGTACAGAGTTTGTACATTCTCCCTGTGACTGCATAGGTTTTCTCTGGGTGCTCTGGTTTCTTCACAATCCCAAAGAAGTGTAGGTTTGTAGGTTAATTGGCTTAGGTAAAACAGAAATAGTAAATTGTCCCTAGTATGTAAGATAGTGTTAGTGTAGAGGGGGTGATTGCTGATCGTCGTGGACTCAGTGGGCTGAAGGGTCTGTTTCTGCCCTGTATCTCTAAACTCTGAAATCATGGATTATTGAAGTGAAAGGTTGAAGATATCGGATGAGATTATGGCTATTGTCGGCAAAGACTATTGACTCAGACAAATGCAGAATCTCAAAAATAGTTTGTGTAGGAAAGAACTGCAGAAGCTGGTTTAAATTGAAGGTTGACACAAAATGCTCTTGTAACTCAGCGGGACAGGCAGCATCACTGGAGAGAAGGAATGGGTGACGTTTCGGGTCAAGACCCTTCTTCAGTCTGAACAAAGATATTTTGTTGGGTTGTTGTGGTGTAACATGAGAAGGGGCAATTACATTAATTTTGAACTTCAAATGAATTAACAATATGCCACAAAGGAAAAATGTATTCACAATTACATGCTGCCTCACATTTTACAATCGTTGAACTCACAGAAAATATCATGTACTGACATTTTAAAATAAGAGTGTTCTTGCAAAAAAAGCAGAATATTAAGGAAAATGTCCTCTCCATTCTGCAATTTGGCATGAGGACATTCAGTTTGAAGAAATATATCGCACTTCAGGTTTGCTTTATATGTCTAAAAGGAAGAGCCTGTCACAAGAAGACATAACATGCCTATATAATCTTTCCAAATCCAGTAATTGGAAGAGAAAATTACTTTTAACTTGTTAAAACCTCATTTACAGCTTTAATTAAGGATCTGAGTGAATCAGACAGTGAACCAATTGGTTAGTTAAAACCGTCAAAGTAATATTCACCTGGTTCCATTTTTTTTCCCATTGCATAAACCTATCCAGTGAAGTTACTCTATATAAACATATAACCATATAACAATTACAGCACGGAAACAAGCCATCTCGGCCCTTCTAGTCCGTGCCGAACACTTATTTTCCCCTAGTCCCATCTACCTGCACTCAGACCATAACCCTCCATTCCTTTCCCGTCCATATACCTATCCAATTTATGTTTAAATGATAAAATCGAACCTGCCTCCACCACTTCCACTGGAAGCTCATTCCACACAGCTACCACTCACCGAGTAAAGAAGTTCCCCCTCATGTTACCCCTAAACTTCTGTCCCTTAATTCTCAAATCATGTCCTCTTGTTTGAATCATCCCTACTCTCAATGGCAAAAGCTTATCCATGTCAACTCTGTCTATCCCTCTCATCATTTTAATGGGGCTTTTTCACGGGGCGACTTGACGCAAGATGTAACCAGAGTGAAGTGGTCGTGGTCTAGCACGATATCACACGATATAACGGGGGGTAGATAAAGAGTTCCCACGGTACTCGGCATTTCTGTTATTTGTGCGAGTGGCTTGTCCGTCTCCCGAGCTTTCCCGTTAAATCTTGAATGAACATTGTGAAGTGTTGTTAAATCATCACGTGGCACAAATGATGTCACTTATTTTTCACACACTATAAATATCCTCCCTTGGTTGAATTGGCTCATTTGGAGACATGTTTTACTGTGTATGTGGGAGACACAGATGGACTGAGCACAGTACCTCGGTCTTACTGTGTGTGGGAGAGGGGGAGAAAGAGACATACACTCACAGAGGCAGAGTCTCTCAGACTGTGTAAGAGGGAGGGAGGGAGAGAGAGAGAGAGAGAGGCACACACAAGGTGGATGTGAAATCTCACCTGCCTGTTTCAGTGACAGACACCCGCCGCCAGTAAATGAAGACACCCCCATCTGTCTCCCCCTCCTCTCCCTCGACTCCCCCACCTTTCCCTCCCAACTCCAGTCCCGTCCCGACCCCCTGTGAAACTGAATAGAGCAACAATCAACTGCTGCCTGTGCGCTGATATGACAATAAAGGCTACTTTACTTTACTTTACTGAGTTAAAGGGTTCCCACGGTAGACTGTAAAACTGGGACCCTGGTTCTGGACTCCCCCAACATCGGGAACATTCTTCCTGCATCTAGCCTGTCCAATCCCGTAGATACTGATTAGACCGGTATCTATTTATTTACTTTATTAATGATTTCAATTAAATATTGGGAACATCAGGCCGCAAACGTTATTTCTTGAGTGTTAGTGCTGGACTTTGACTCGACCTTCCTAGTTAGCCGGCGCCTGAGACTGAGCCAAGCAATGTCCAGACCTGACTTCAACACAAAGTGATGTAGGAACTCAAAGGGTCAGGCTCGTCCAACTCTCTGTGTTTTGCTCGTGATTCCTCCATCTGCAGTTCCTCGTGTCTACAGACCAGAGTTGCCACTTGACTCCGAGATGACCATCACAGAGCATACGGAAGATAGACACGAAATGCTGGAGTAACACAGCGGGACGGGCAGCATCTCTGGAGAGAAGGAATGTGTGACGTTTCGGTTCGAGACCCTTCTTCAGAGTCTCGTCCCGAAACGTCACCCATTCCTTTTATCCAGATGCTGCCCGTCCAGTATTTTATGTCTGTCTCCAGTATTACTGTGTCTATCATCGGCGCAAACCAACATCTACAGTTCTTTCCGACACATTAGAGAATACCGTCTCGCCATCACTCGGATTACCCGCTTCATTTCCATAACGTTGCCACCTCTCTTTACTTTGCTTACTGAAGCCTGATCCTTGTCACACCCAGTGCTCTATCGCCCAGCCTCTCATCTTTCAATCGGGTTCGGCCAGGAAGGAACTGCAGATGCTGGATTAAAACGAAGATAGACACAACATGTAGCTCAGCGGGACAGGCAGCATATCAGAAGGGTCTCAATCCGAAATGTCACCCATTCCTTCTCCCCAGAGATGCTGCCTGTTGCGCTGAGTTCCTCCATTTTGTGTCTACCTTGGGTTTATCCAGGATCTCCCGTTGATGTCCTAACTCGCTTTGGTTTGTTATTATTGTCTCATATCGAGAACCAGCAGATACAGGTTTAGGTTCGGGGGGAATGATTTAATGAGAGCCTAAGGGGTAACTATTTTACGCAAAGGGTGGTGGGTGTATGGAATGATCTATCCGTTAAGGTAGTTGAGGCAGGTACTGTCTTAAGACGCATTAGACTGAAGCATGGATAGGATAGGTTTAGATGGTTATGGGCCAAACGCGGGCAAGTGGGACTAGTGTAGATGGGACATATTGGTCGGTGTGGGCAAGTTGGGTCGAAGGGCCTGTTTCTACGCTGTATGATTCTATGCAGGGAATAAACTTTTGTTTGCGTGCTATACAATCATATCAGATAATGCTATACATGAATATAACCAAGCCACGTACAGTCTGAAGAAGGGCCTCGACCCGAAACGTCACCCGTTCCTTCTCTTTAGAGATGCTGCATGTCCCGTTGAGTTACTCCAGCATTTTGAACCGTCGAGTTACTCCAGCATTCTCTTTAAACCGGCATCTGCTGTTCCCTCCGACACATGCACAAGAACACCAGGTAGAGCGAAGAGGAAAATACCAGAGTTCAGAAAAGTCCAATGTCCGCATTGAGGTAGGTTGGTAGGTCGGGTCAGTGCCCAAACGAATGGAAGGAAGAACAATTCTGAAGCCGGATAAGAATAGGTGGTCGGCGCGGACTCGGTGGGCCGAAGGGCCTGTTTCTGCGTCTATATCTCTAAAATCTGAAGTTAGGTAATGTCTATAGGAACTGCAGATGCTGGTTAATACGCACAAAAGGACACAAAATGTTGGTGTAACTCAGCAGGTAAGTCAGATCTGGGAAGAAAAACATAAAAAACTGGAGTAAGTCAGCGGGTCAGGCAGCATCTCTGGAGAAAAAGAATAGGTGGCGATTCGAATCGGAACCCTTCTTCAGACAGCCTAATCGGAATTGAGTCTGAAGATGTTTCTCGTCCCGAAACATCAGCTATTTTTCTCCAGAGATGCTGCTTCTCGCTGAGTTACTCCAGCTTTTTGTGTCTGTCTTCGGTTTAAACCAGCATGTGCAGTTCACTCCTTACACGGGTCTCTGGAGAACATTGATTGGTAGCGTTCCGGACCCTGCTTCGGAAAGGCATCGATCGCTAGTCGGCGAGGACTCCGAGCTGTATCTCTCAAAGAAGTACATGTGAAAAATTCCTCACGGACCATAAAAATGCGGGACCTTTCAGTAAAGTCCCTTTTAAAGTCCCTTTTAAAGATCATAGTTATTTTCTTGAATCTCATTAACATAACTCATGAATAAGTTGATGTCCATATGCGGATGCAAATCTTTATTTTTTAAATTCAATCCCACAGAAGACAATTTTTACTCACCTTCTGTCCCCTCTGTCCAGCTTCCGGGTTCACCATTCGCAGGAGTTCCCACGGTAACCGCAAGAGTTATTACGGATATCGCACTGGCCACTACGTCCATATAATGTTGCAATGCTCAACCACAAGTGTACAAGTCACTCTTGGAGAAATTCAAACTTGCTTGAATTTTCTCCCGAGTCACCAAGTTACACGATTACTTGCCGTTAGCGCCACGGTGGTCCACGGTGGTCCACGAATGCCGTACTGTTATCGCACGAGGTTCCCACGATGTTAAACTCTGGTTAACTCTTGCGTCAAGACTCCCCGTGAAAAAGCCGCTTTAAGACCTCCATCAAGTCCCCCCCTTAACCTTCTGCACTCCAAAGAATAAATACCTAACTTGTTCAACCTTCCTCTGTAACTTAGTTGCTGAAACCCAGGCAACATTCTAGTAAATCTCCTCTGTACTCTCTATTTTGTTGACATCTTTCCTGTAATTTGGTGACTAAAATTGTACACCATACTCCAGAATTGACCTCACCAATGCCTTGTACAATTTTAAAATTACATCCCAACTTCTATACTCAATTTGAAGTTTAGTTACATGGAACTTAGAACATAGAACATAGAACAGTACAGGAACAGGTCCTCTGTCCCACAATGTCTGTGCCGAACATGACGCTAAGATAAACTGATCTCATCTGCCATCTGTCTTTATGTGATCTATGTTCCACCATTCCCTGCATACCCAAGTACCGATCCAAAATTGGAGTCTGTACGTTCTCCCTGTGTCCGTGTGGGTCTTCTCCGGGTGCTCCAGTTTCCTCTGACATTCCACAGTTATGCGGATTTGTAGGTTAATTGCCTTCCTAGTGTGTAGGGAATAGATACGAAAGTAGAATAACATGGAGTGGTGAGGCCACTATCTATCTATCTATCTATCTATCTATCTATCTATCTATCTATCTATCTATCTATCTATCTATCTTCCATGCTCAATTAGAATTGTCCAAAAAATAACTAAATCATAAATTCATACACAGGGAAACAGACCAATCGGCACAACATAGCCATGCCAACCAAGATATAATAGAGCACAAATATAAATACAAGTAATAGACAATAGACAATAGGTGCAGGAGTAGGCCATTCAGCCCTTCGAGTCAGCACCGCCATTCAATGTGATCATGGCTGATCATCCTCAATCAGGACCCCGTTCCTGCCTTCTCCCCATATCCCCTGACTCCGCTATCTTTAAGAGCCCTATCAAGCTCTCTTGAAAGTATCCAGAGAACCGACCTCCACCGCCCTCTGAGGCAGAGAATTCCACAGACTCACAACACACTGTGAGAAAAAGTATTACCTCGTCTCCGTTCTAAATGACTTACCCTTTATTCAGAAACAGTGGCCACAGGTTCTGGACTCCCCCAACATTGGGAACATGTTTCCTGCCTCTAGTGTGGCCAAACTCTTAATAATCTTATATGTAGAGCCAGGATGTTTAGGCGCTAAAACTCTCTGAAATAGGCAGGCAAAAAGGCATAATAAAATTGCAAAAAAGGCATGAAAAAGGCACATTGACATAAAAAGGCATAAAAAGGCATTTGTTTCCACCCCCAAAATATGGTTAAAAATGATAATATAAAGGTATTCTACATTAAATGACCAAAGTTGCCTGGTTGCACATAATTACAAGCAATTTTTTCAAATTATCTGGTGTTAAATTATGCCGCCTCTCAGACAGAATATGCTTCAGTTGTGAAAAACCTATTTCTACCCAGGCTGAGGCCACTGGTGCATACCCAAAACAAGCTGCAGACTCTATATTCATGTCGATATCTTGTGCATTACAACTACCTTTGAGAACTTTAGCTATGTTTTGTATTTCTTCAAGATCTTTGCTAGCTAAAATCACTCTCTCACACTTTCCTTGTATATATTTACCTACATCGTCTGGAATTATAAGGATATCATCAGTTACTTTGTTGAAAACCTGCAAGTTATTCACTAATGTTTCACCACATTTCTCAAGGGAAGTGATAGCTTGTGGGAAGTTTGCAAAATTGGAAGTAATAAACACAAGATAGTGATGGAGGAACTTTTTCTGCATGATTTCACTGACAATCCTGACTGCAGCAGATTCTTCTTCAAAACAGTTGACAAATTATTTTATGTTTTCGAAATTTGCAGCACAGTAGAGTACAGCAGAGAGCCATGTACCCCACCTAGTCAAAACGGGCTGAGGAGGTAGCAGAATCTCGGGTGCCATTTCCTTGAACATGCTTTGAGGAAGATTTTCTTGATATTGGAAACTAGGCATCGACATTTGGAAACAAACTATGTATGTGTTTGACAATTCTATGAAGTCCTTGAGCTAAGCATGTCAAATGCAACATTTTGGGGGAATAAAACTTTAAGAGCACGAGCAGCTTTTTTCATGTTCGGAGCTGCATCAGTCACAAACAGAAGAACATTCTCGTGTTTTATATCTTCTGGCCAAAGATCGGCAAGTGAAGATGTAAACAACTGAGTAATAGTTGAGCTGTTTGACTTCTCCAATACTTCCAATGTCAACAAATACTCCTTTGATGGTTGACCTGCCTCCAGTGTACCAATGACCACAATGGCAACATATCTCCTCACAACATCGGTTGTTTTGCCTATTGAGATCCATATTTTGTTGCATGCAACTTCAACTCTAATTTTCTGCACAACAATGTTGAAGTTGATGTCAACATAATTTTTCCGTAATTATGACTCGCTTGGTATATGTTCCTCTGTGTATTTCTCTAAAAAAACTCTGAGAGATTTGTTTTCCAATTTCCAAATGGAATTCCAGCATCAATGAATGCCTTGCACAGACCACTCGAAAACTCAGATTTGCGACTGAAGTAGTGAGGAGACAAGCTTGGGTATTTTGCTTGTGTAGTCTACACCCCAGCGATATCAACATTGACTTCTCTAATTTTAGATAGCCCTTGTCTTCTCCGTCCTCCCCCTCCACCTTTCCAGCTCCCCTTCTAGTCCTACTGTCTCTGCCTCTTCCTTTCTTTTTCCCAACTCCCACCCCCGCCACATCAGTCTGAAGAAGGGTCTCGACCAGACACGTCGCCTATTCCTTCTCTCCATAGATGCTGCCTCACCTGCTGAGTTTCTCCAGCATTTTTCGTCTACCTATGATTTTTCCAGCATCTGCAGTTCTTTCTTAAATAGATCTTGGAGAAGGCTTAACCAGCGGCCAGCGGCATGAACGAATGAATGACCGACGGTGGCGCCCCTGGTGGCGCCCCCGGTTTCGCCCCGGTGGTGGAAATTTTCTTGTAAGTTATACTATGTTAACATGTTAGTAATAACATTAATATTAATGTGTTAACGAAGAAAATGTCATTGAAATAGAAGGCGGCAGCGACCCGACTTCGGAGGTTCAGCCACGGGCCCAGTAGACGACATTGTCGGGAGCTCACAGGTTGGTGACCTGTTTTTCTGGAGCTCATGCGGCAACAGCTTCTTCTGCTGGACTGGAGGGCTGCAGCTTCGACCACCCCGGGCCGCGGAGATTGAACTGGCCCGTTCACGTAGCATGGTTGAGCCGCGGGACTAAAGCACCATCACCCGTTGGGGGTCACAACATTGGGGGCCTGGATCGCCTCAGCGCAGAGGGAGAACAAGGAGGGAAGAGACAAAGAATTAAGATTTTTGCATTCCATCACAGTGAGGAGGTGTCTGGTGAACTCACTGTGGTGGATGTTAAATTTGTGTTTATTGTGTGTTTTGTTACTTTATTATATGTATGACTGCGAGGCAACAAAATTTTGTTCAGACCAAATGGTCTGAATGACAATAAAGTTTCCAAGATCCAAGAAATCACGGTACAACTAGAGAAAAAAGCACGACCTTTGAGCAAAACGGCAAAAAAAGGCGGATTTAGGCACTCGATCGTGAAAAAGGCATTATCCTGATGATATCATCAAAAAAGGCATGAAAAGGCACATGGCATTTATGGCAAAATCCTGGCTCTACTTATATGTTTCAATAAGAACCCTTCTCATCCTTCTAGATTCCAGAGTATACAAGCCCAGCCGCTCCATTCTCAAATATATGTACAAAAGTACAAATATATTTGTGTCCATACCTCAAATTTTGGACCTCAGAGTTTTGTTGATGCTACTTGCATCTCTTTTTGAGCAGCACGTTCATGCAGGAAATAATTATTTTAAAATCACTGCAATTTTAAGACTTGTTTTTGCATCCATTCTGTTCCATTAGCCTCAGTGTCCATTCGCCGACTTTTGTCAATTGAGAGACACCGAGAAAAGAATAAAAGCAAACTTCTCAAGATAGTCACAAAATGACATTTTGGGTCGAGACCCTTCTTCAGGCTGCGAGTCAGGGGAGAGGGAAACTGGAGATATGGAAGGGTAAGGTGTGAAAATGACAGATCAAAGCAGACGATGATCAAGGAAATGTAGAATGGTTTATTGTTGGCTGTGGGGAAGCTGACAACGAGGTATACAAACAGTAAAATTAATCAGGAGGACAGTGAAACTAGTCTGAGAATTAGTGTGGGGGTGGGAGGGAGAGATGGAGAAAGCAAGGGTTACTTGAAGTTAGAGAAATCAATATTCATACCGCTGTGTTATGAAATATGAGGTACAGTTCCTCCAATTTACGTTTGAACGTCTCAAGTTGCATGTCCTGATGATTTAACATATATCTAAAACATCAATAGGTAGTTCCTTTACTTGGAGATGCAAAAAAAAATTATACCAGAGGGTATACAGTCACAGTCTTAGAATAAAGGGGAGACCATTTAAGACTGAGGTGAGAAAAAAGTTTTCACCCAGAGAGTTGTGAATTTTTGAAATTCCCTGCCACAGAGGGCAGTGGAGGCCAAATCACTGGATGGATTTAAGAGAGAGTTAGATAGAGCTCTAGGAGCTAGCGGAGTCAAGGGATATGGGGAGAAGGCAGGCACGGGTTATTGATAGGGGACGATCAGCCATGATCACAATGAATGGCGGTGCTGGCTCGAAGGGCCGAATGGCCTCCTCCTGCACCTATTTTCTATGTTTCTATGTTTCTATGTTTCTATGTATAGCTTTAAGGTGGGGGGGGGGGGGGACAAAGTTTAAAAGAGATGTGTAGGGCAATTTTTTGAATAGAAGATGGTGAGTGCCTGGAATATGCTGTCGGGGGTGGATGATTGAAGCAGATACAGTCATGGTATTTAGGAGACTTTTGGATAGGCACATGGATATGCAGGGAATGGAGGGATAAAGGTTATAAACAGATATATACGAGTTGGTCTTAGCATCATGTTTGGCACGGACATTGTGGGCTTGTGCTGTACTGTTCTATATTCTATGTTAAATCCCAATATCTGCCTCCACCACTACCCCTGACAGCATTTTCCAAGCAACCACCACAATAAGTGCATGTATACATACTTTCCCCAAACTCACCCATAGTTAGCACTTCAGCAGATTCACTCCAGATCCATAATATAATTAGAGAACACCATCGAAGAGGTCAGTCTGCGTGTGTGAAAAGATGAACTGTGATAATGGACCAAACGATTATGACTAGAGCCAGGATTTTGCCATAAATGCCATGTGCCTTTTCATGCCTTTTTTGATGATTTCACCAAGATAATGCTTTTTCATGATCGAGTGCCTAAATCAGCCTTTTTTTGCCGTTTTGCTACAAGGTCGTGCTATTTTCTCTAGTTGTACCATGATTACAATGACGTTTTCTATGTCAACACATTAATATTAATGTTATTATTAACATGTTAACATAGTATAAATTACAATAAATTTTCCACCACCGAGGTGAAACCGGGAGCGCCACTGTCGGTCGTTCATTCATTCGTGCCACTGCCCACTGGTTCAGTCTTCTCCAAAATATATTTATTACTTCCAATTTTGCAAACTTCCCACAAGCTATCACTTCCCTTGAGAAACATGGCGAAACATTAGTGAATAACTTGCAGGTTTTCAACAAAGTAACTGACGATATTCGTAAAGTTCCTGGCGATGTAGATAAAGACATACAAGGAAAATGTGAGAGAGTGGTTTTAGCAAAGATCTTGAAGAAATACAATACATAGCTAAAGTTCTCAAAGGTAGTTGTAATGCACAAGATATTGACATGAATATAGAGTCTGTAGTTTGTGACCTCAGTGACATCAGCTGAGGTAGAAAGAAGTTTTTCGCAACTGAAGCATATTCTGTCCGACAGACGGCATAGTTTAGATAATTTGAAAAAAATGCTAGTAATTATGTGCAACCAGGCAACTTTGGTCATTTAATGTAGTATACCTTTATATTATCATTTTTAACCATATTTTGGTGGTGGAAATACATGCCCTTTTATGCCTTTTATTGTCAATAAATGCCTTTTGCGTGCCTTTTTTTGTAATTTTATTATGGCTTTTTGCCTGCCTATTTCAGAGTTTTTACTGCCTAAACATCCTGGCTCTAATTATGACTATTATGACAATTAACTATTATGAACAGCGCATATAAACTGTCAGAGTGATGAGTCAGTGACCTAAACAGCAATGGCTTCTCTCGTGTATTATCATTAGAGTGGCAATTGTCACATAGTTCACAGACTATCAGGATGAGCATAAGAGCAGCAGGTATAACTACACCCAAAAAGCACCAGCTACCCTCCCCACCCTCCCATTCCAACCTACCTCATTGTGGATATTGCACTTTTTCTCTGTAACTATAATGCAATAACGCTGTGACACTATATTCTGCACTCTGGTATTTTTCTCTTTGCACTACCCTCTTTTACCTATAAGGACCCAAAATGCTGGAGCAATGCAACTTGTGAGGCCACATCTCTGGAGAAGCCTAAGTGACGTTTCAGGTCGAGTCCCTTCGTCAGACTGATTGTGGTGGGTGGGAGAGAACAATCTGGAAAAGGGGTGAGGCAGGACAAACGTGGCAAGTCATAGGTCGATATAGGCAGGGGGATGTTGATAGGCAGATGTTTTGAACAAATGCCAGAGATAAGATAGGAAGATGCACGACAGGTTTGAAAAGTTATGGATTGTGAAGCCAGTGAAGAAAGTAGTGGGTAAGGGTGGGGAAAAGGTGGTGGAAGGGAAAAATAGCTGGGAGTCCAGATGGAACACAGGGAAAAAGATGGGGGCAGAGGGGTGGGGGATAGAGAGGAGCTGGGTTCGTGAGAGGTTACCCCAAATTGGAGAATTAAATGTTCATACCATTGGTTTGTAAGCTTCAGAAGGAGTTTATGGGGTACTATACTTGTACCTATGTAGATGTAATACCTATGTAATACTATGTTTAATAGTATTTATGTATAATATTTTTGACTGGATAACGCACAAAATAAGCTTTTCACTGTATCTTGGTACATATGACAATAATAAATCAATATTAATGCCAATGTTTTCTCTCGCATTACATGCCGCTAGATAGTGGTTGACAAGATGAGACCTCATTAAGACGGTGGCTATCTTTTAGTTTAGTTTAGCTCATGGTCACATATGCAGTGAAAAGCTTTTGTTGTGTGCTAACCAGTCAGTGGAAAGACAATACATGATTACAATCGAGCCATCCATGATGTACAGATACATGATAAAGGGAATAACGTTTAGTGCAAGATAAAGTTTAGTAAAGCCCAATTAAAGATAGTGTGAGGATCTCCGCTGAGGTAGATAGTAGTTCAGGACTGCTGAGGACTGCTGTCTCGTTGTAGGTAGGATGATTCAGTTGCCTGATAACAGCTAGGAAGAAACTGTCTCTGAATCTGGAAGTGTGCGCTTTCACCCTTCTGTACCTCTCGCCTGATGGGAGAGGGGAGAGGAGGGGGTGTCTGGGGTGAGACTGGCTCTTGATTATGCTGGTGGCCTTGCCGAGGCAGCGTGAAGTGTAAATGGTGTCAATGGAAGGGAGATTGGTTTGTGTGATGGCCAGGGTTGCATCCACAATTCTCTGCAATAAGAGAAGAAACCGGAGAGAGCGTGAAGAATCTTTGCAGGACTTTAGCAACAAAGGCATGGCGGCTTGCAATTTCTGGAGTCAGTTGCCATAAGGAGTGGTATGGGGCCCACAATTTTTTTCTAAAGGGAAAATATTCCCAATTTCATCATTTTTGGCAAATCTATTGTTGTCACTCATTGTTCAATTTACAGCTTGTCAGTCAGGAATGAATCCCAGCTTATATTAACAAGTTACATCTTTGCAATGGATAGCAATGTTCTACTTCAAGATATATGCAAGAGTATGTATGAGAATAATAATTCTTCCCACCAAAATCAAACAAAGAAATAGTAAATAACAAATAAGCACAGATGACTCAAAGGCCTGAGCATTAGGGAGAAGTTGAGCAGGCTAGAACGTTATTCCTTGGAGCACAGGAGGATGAGGGGTGATTTTATAGAGGTGTACATGATCATGAGAGGATAAGTTATAAATGCATGGAGTCTCTTGCCCAGAGTAGGTGAATAGTAAGATTAAGCGAGAACTTACCAGTTTGAAGTTTGATCTGTGTTTTATGAGGAGTTACGATGAGAGATTACGTGAAGAACCCGTTCAGCCCGCATGCGCCGCATACTTCAAAGCAGCGGTGTGGAATCACAGATAGACACAGTTATTGAAGTAAACATAGTAAAGACAAGGAGACATCAGTTTGTGAATTTGACCCATATTATTGAGGGTGGGAGCGGAGGACACATAATCCCTCATCGTAACTCCTCATAAAATACAGATCAAACTTCAAACTGGTAAGTTCTCGTTTAATCTTACTATTTTACTTCGGAGTCACGTGAGTGATTCCGTGAACATTTCAAAGCTCTGTGATTTCAAACCGTGTAACAGTTATTACTACATCACTGCCGAAGTCTTTGAGGGAGGAAGTGTGTTATCGTAATCAACCAATGAATCTGTTTTATGAAAAACAAAAACGGTATTTATTAACAATAACGACAAAAAGAAAATTGCTCCCCCGGGCTTAAATTAAATATTTGCAGACTGTAAAATTGTTTCTGCATATAACACAGGTTTTGCCAACGGCTTGTAATAAAAAGTCCTGAACGTGGTTTCCCTTGCCCATCCTGCTGTAGTCAGGATGTGGTCCATCGGCACGTTCATTCTTTCCGCCGTTGACGTGGATGCTGCCCTGGTGGAGTGAGATTTATACAAGTTAGTGTCAATCCCGGCAGCTTTTAGCACCTGCTGGAGCCATCTCGAAATGGTTTGGCTCGTCACCCGACCATGAGGTTTTTTATGACTGACCCACAAGGCGTTTTCACTCCCTCGAATATTGTTAGTTGTGTCTATATAAGATAGTAGGTGGGTCATGACACATAACCGTGGTTCTGGTGGGTAAGCCCGGAATATCACGACTGGACTAGGCGTTCCTGGCCTGCTCTGTTTGATCAGTCCCTGGATCATAAACGAGATCTGGTCTGGAGCTGTAATCATGTGGTCCAGTCGTAACCGATGTAGAGACTGGACCCTCTGTGCGGATACAAGTGCCATTAACATGAGCGTTTTGAGTGTCAATTGTTCCAGGCTGAGGGATCTGGCTGGTGGCCATCCCCTGAGGTAAGTCAGGACCTCACTGACACCCCATATATGGGTGTACCTTGGTTTAGGGGGGTTGGTATTGTAAATGCCTTTCATTAATTTTACCACCAGCGGGTGAGATCCCATGGCCTGTTGTCCTGGTGCTAGTGTTAAGTAGGCAGACAGGGCACTTCTCGCTGTGTTGATTGCACTGTAGCTGAGTCCTTCTTCATAGTGAAGTTTGGCCAGGAATTCCAGTACGTTGGTGACTGATGCAGTTGTGTAGGTGGTCCCTGTATCCAGGCAGTACTTTTCCCATTTTTTGATATTGGTCAAGTACTATTTTTTGGTGGATGTTCGGAGGGATGCTGACATGGTGTCGACAGTTTGTTCTGATAATCCCAGTCCCAGCAATGGTCTGTTCAGAATCTGCAACCCAGGAGTTAGATTTTTTTCATGGCATGGGTGGCTTATGCCAGACACTGGGTGTTGTAATAATTCTGGGTAACTGGGAAATGTCATCGGAGTTCCAACAACCATGTTCAAGTTCAAGTTCAAGTTCAAGTTCAAGTGAGTTTATTGTCATGTGTCCCTGTATAGGACAATGAAATTCTTGCTTTGCTTAAGCACACAGAAAATAGTAGGCATTTACTACAAAACAGATAAATGTGTCCATATACCATGATATAAATATATACACACATGAATAAATAAACTGGTAAAGTGCAAATAACAGAAAGTGGTTATTAATAATCAGAGTTTTTTCTGAGCCAGGTTTAATAGCCTGATGGCTGTGGGGAAGTAGCTATTCCTGAACCTGGACGTTGCAGTCTTCAGGCTCCTGTACACTCTACCTGAAGGTAGCAGGGAGATGAGTGTGTGGCCAGGATGGTGTGGGTCTTTGATGATACCACCAGCCTTTTTGAGGCAGCGACTAGATTAGATTAGATTTCCTTTCCTGTTGCCTGCAGCCATACATCTAATAATAACAACACAATAAACACAAATTAACATCCACCACAGTGAGTTCACCAAACACCTCCTCACTGTGATGGAGGCAAAAGTCTTAGAGTTACTGTCTCTTCCCTCCTCTTCTCCCTCTGCGCCGAGGCGATACACCACCGGGCGATGGTATCAGTCCCGCGGTTCAAGCTCCGCGGCCCGGGGGTGGTCGAAGCTGCTGCCCTCCAGTCCAGCGGACGCAGCTGTTGCAATGGGAGCTCCAGGTCGCCGCCACCAGAATGCCGCCTCAGCCGCCGGAGCACCGTCTCCGCCCCGCACCGGGCCGCCCACACGGCAGCGTCTCAGCCCCGCACCGGGCTTCCCCAATGGGAGCGCCTTCCAGCCGGGAGCCGGTCCGCCCTCACCGGAGCGCCTTCCAGCCGGTAGCCAGGCCACCCACATGGCAGCGTCTCAGCCCCGCACCGGGCTGCCCCCACGGGAGCGCCTTCCAGCCGGTAGCCGTGCCGCCCGCACGGGAGTGTCTCAGCCCCACGCCGTCCGCCCTCACCGGAGCGCCGAGTCGTGCCGCTGCCCGGACGTTGCCACAGCTCGAACACGGCCAGCCTCGCGTTGGTGAGTCCTGGCTGGCTCTACCTCCGGACCCTCGAGGTCGGTCGCAGGTTGGAGGCCGCCAGCTCTGCCATTAGGCCTCAGCGCAGACAGGGGAAGAGAAGGGGGATACCACAAAAAAGTCGCATTCCCCCGAAGGGAGAGACAGAAAGCCCTGTTTCACCCCCCTCCCCACACACATAACACCACTTAATAACCAAAAAAATTACTAAACTAGACAAAAAAAACAACACAAAAAAGTAAAAACAGACAGACTGCAGGCGAGCCGCAGCCGTATCATAACACCGCCACTTCTGGACTATGATAAATCCCCTCGATGGAAGGAAGGTCAGAGCCGATGATGGACTGGGCAGTGTTTACTACTTTTTGTAGTCTTTTCCTCTCCAGGGCGCTCAAATTGCCGAACCAAGCCACGATGCAACCGGTCAGTATGCTCTCGACTGTGCACCTGTAGAAGTTAAAGAGAGTCTTCCTTGACAATCCGACTCTCCGTAATCTTCTCAGGAAGTAGAGGCGCTGATGAGCTTTTTTGATAATTGCGTTAGTGTTCTCGGACCAGGAAAGATCTTCAGAGATGTGCACGCCCAGGAATTTGAAGTTCTTGACCCTTTCAACCATCGACCCGCTGATATAAATGGGGCTGTGGGTCCCCCTCCTACTCCTTCCAAAGTCCACAATCAGTTCCTTGGTTTTGCTAGAGTATCGGGAACCATGGCTGTGTAGGCCAGTCGGGTACTATCAAAATACCTGAAGCAGAGTCCATTTGTATTTTGCGTAGTACCCGACTAATGAGGCAGAAGGGAGGAAATGCATAGAAGAAGAATTTCCCCAATCCAGCGCGAACGCAACTACCGCTGCTGCCTCAGGGTCTGGTTCCCAAGCGACATATATAGGTACCTGGTGATTTAGCCGATGCGAATAAATCGATATCTGGCGTGCTATATTGCTTGACAATTTTTGCAAATATTTTGGGGTTTAACATCCATTCGATGTTGTCATTAAATTTACGTGACCTGGTGTCTGCCACTGTATTTAGCTTACCTGGTAGGTAAGTTGCTGATAGCCAAATATGTCTTTCGACACACCATTGCCAAACTGTGTTAACCAACTTGTCGCATGATAACGATTTTATGCCGCCCATATGGTTAATGTAGGTCACCACCGTAGTATTATCTATTTGTAACCGAACATGCAAGTGATGCAAATTTGATGCATATGCTTTTAAAACATAGAAGGCACCCAACATCTCTAGATAATTTATGCCCAGTGTAAGTAGTAATGACGACTCAGGGTTAGTCCATCTACCACCTGTGCTGGATATGGCGTTAGTTGTTCCCCAGCCTTGAGCACTGGCATCCGTTTGGATAACTAGCATAGGGTTAGGGATGATAATAGGGCTGAAACTATGCCAAACGTTTTCTGCCCACCACTGTAGTTCTGATATTGCTTCAGTGGGTAACTTCATGACACGATCATAATGACCTGCATGTCGTTTTAGTGCCTGTACCTTTGCTCTTTGTAAGTTTTGGTAGTGCAAAGGTCCGAATTGCGTAGCCGGAAATGCTGCTACCATTTTCCCAATTACTCTTGCTACTTGTCGAATAGTTGGTCGTTTGTTGACCATTAGATTGTTGCATGATTGTGCCAATGCAACTGTTTTGTCTCTTGGCAAAGTTACAGTCATATGGACTGAATTAATTGTGAAGCCCAAGTAGTCCATAGTTGTGGATGGCTTCAACTTAGATTTATCTGGATGTAAGACAAATCCCAAGGTTTCGAACAACTGTTTGGTAGCTGATACAGCTGACATTGTCAATTCCATGGTTTTGCCTACTATTAAGATATCGTCAAGATATGCCATGACAATATGTTTTTGTCTTCTTAATATTGCCAAGGCTGGTTTTAGTATCTTGGTGAATAATCTTGGGGCTGATGTTAATCCATTGGGTAATGCTTTAAACTGCCATTATTGCCCCATCCAGGTAAACTTCAGGTATCTGCGATGATCCTTGTGAATAGGAACTGAATAGTAAGCATCTTTAAGATCAATGAAAAGCTTTGTGAATATATCAAATATATCACTCCAAAATGTATTCAACTTTGTACATCCTACAAATGAATGTGTTATATTAGCGTTTTGAAACAAACATCTATCACATCTGGGAGAGACGTTTGGATAAAATTTATTCAACCTCGTTTTTGAATAATATAGTCTATGTAATAATTTGAATTGAATTTGATTATGTCTTGCATTAATAGAACAGTTATGTGTATTCATCAAATACTTTTCCCATCTATCCTTCGAGATCTTTATCATTAGCTCATGTTCCCAATCTTCCCTTAGTGCTTCTGTTGAGGGTGATTCTCTATTTAATATATTATTATAAAAGTATGATATTAATTTTTGTGAATCAGCCTTATTATTCATTGCTTCTTCTAAAGGATCTAAAAATATAGTTTGAAATCTATGTGTATATTTCTTCATAAAGTCACATACCTGTATATATTAAAAATATTGATTATCTTTCAATTTAAATTTTAATTTTAATTGTTGAAATGATAACAGTTTGCCCAATTCATACATATCCCCTACTTTCCTAATCCCCAGTCTATCCCATTGTTGATGCTATCCCATTGTTGATATGTGTTATCGATGAGAGAAGGTTTATTCAATAGTGGGGTTAGTACTGATAAATTATTTAATTTCAAGGATACTTTTATTTGTTTCCAAATTCTTATTATATTGTGAATAATTGGGTTCTTCTTATATATTATACTATTCAATTTTATCGGTGAGAGCAGTATCGTTCCTATATCGTGCGGATAGCACTCCTCTTTCTCCATTCTTATTCACTCCAACTGCTGAGTGGAACTATCCAGCCAGTACATTATGTTCTTAATATGCACTGCCCAGTAGTAATACATATAGTTAGGTAATGATAAACCCCCAACTTCTTTAGATTTGCACAAATGCTTTCGTTGAATTCTATGTGTTCTGTGGTCCCATATAAAATTAGTGATCGTGGAATCTAGTTTTTTGAAAAAATATTTTGGAATATATATTCGGATCGCTTGAAACAATTATATTAATTGTGGTAGGAAAGTCATTTTTATAGCGTTAATTCTACCTATCTATGAGAGCGGAAGCGTTTTCCAAAATTTAATCATATCATTCAGTTTATTTAATAGTGGTATAAAATTGGCACTAAATAATGATTTGTGTCTTCTCGTAATTTGAATACCCAGATACTTGAATTTTTCTGTCGCAATTTTGAAGGGGAATTTTAGTAAGTGTCTCGATTCCTGTGGTTTTAAAGACATAATTTCGCTTTTATTCCAATTTATTCTATATCCTGAAAAAGAGCCGAATTCCTCAATTAGTGTTAATAAGGTGGGTATACTCGTTTGTGTATTAGTAATATATAAAAGGATATCATCAGCATATAGTGAAATTTTATTCTTTGAGTCCTTAGTGTTATATCCGTGAATATTCGGGTGATTTCTAATCTTTTCGGCCAACGGTTCTATCATAAGGGCAAATAGCAATGGTGATAAGGCACACCCTTGCCTATTACCCCTTGATAAGTAAAATTTTGGAGATAGCGTATTGTTAGTTAGTATTCCTGCCGTAGGTCTATCGTAAAGTAGTTTAACCCATCTAATAAAATTCTCTCCCATATTAAATTTTTGGAGTACCTTGTATAAATACTGCCATTCTACTTGATCAAATGCCTTCTCTGCATCCAGCGTGACAACTGAAATATCTTCGTTGTCCTCATTATGAGAGTACATTTTATTGAAAAGCCTTCTCAAATTATTAAATGATTGTCTTTTGGGTATAAATCCCGTTTGATCCGTATTTATTAAATTATTAATATAATTATTTAGCCTTCTAGCTAGAATCTTTGCTAAAATTTTCTGATCCGTATTTAGAAGTGAAATAGCTCTATAAGAACCCGGTTCATCTAAATCTTTATCTTTTTTTGGTATAAGTGTTATTGTTGCTTCTGCTAGGGTTTCTGGTAGTTTATTTTCAGTATAAGCCTGCGTGTATAAATTGGATAATCTTGGTACAATTGACTCCTGAAATCTTTTATAAAATTCATTACTAAAACCGTCTGGTCCTGGGGTCTTCCCATTTTTCAGTGAGTTTATAATTTGTTTTATTTCTTCATTAGTAATCCGTGCTCCTAATTGCTCTTGTTCTAAACTATCCAATTTTGAAAGCTTGCAATTATCAAAAAAAATTGTAATTTTACTTACATCTGTATTTATTTTAGATGTATATAAATTATGATAAAATTGGGCAAACCTCTTATTAATATCCTTAGGCAGTGTTAAAAACTCACCCTTATCCGATTTAATTTTAGTAATAGTTTTTTCCTTTTCTCGTTGCTTCAGTTGCCTCGCTAGTAGTTTATGTGGCTTATCCCCAAATTCGAAGTGTGTTTGTTTTGTAATTTGGAATAATCTTATTACTCTAGCCGATAGTATTCTATTGACTTTATATTTCAATAAAGTTATCTTATTATGTTTATTTATGGTTGGGTCAGTTGCATTGTCCAGTTATAGTAATTTTATTTTCTGTTCTATCCGCTGAAGTTCTCTTTTATTTTCCTTATTTTGAAAACTTTGGTAAGAAATTATGACACCGCGAATATATGCCTTGAAGGTTTCCCATAATAGCAGTGCAGAAATACCCGGCGTGTCATTTATTTCGAAAAAAAGTTTTATTTGTTCTTTTATATACTCATAACCCTGCAGGTTATTTAATATGTGTACATTGAATCTCCAAAAAGGTTTTATACTCGGCATTCCCTCAGTTTTAAGTATAAAAGTCAATGGTGAATGATCAGAAATAATACTATTATGATATGATGGTTTATTCGTATACGGGATTAATTTTGTGTCCAATAAGAAATAGTCAATTCGCGAATAAGCTTTGTGAACTGATGAATAAAATGAGTATTCCCTACCACTTGGATTTGCTATTCTCCAAACATCAGCTATGTTATTATTTTTTATATAAGTATTTAAAAATTCACAGGTCTTAGTTTTAACAAGACGCTTCCCTAGCTTTATTGATTTATCTAAGTATGGGTCTATAACACAGTTAATGTATATACTTAACAAACATATTTAGTGATGTTAAGTCAATGATGATGCGACATCCACCATCTTTTTTGGTTTTAGTGAATATATTTGATACAAATTCCAAGGGTTCATGTTTTGTTTTTTTTGTAATTAGTCTCATCAGTTCAACTTGTCCCTCTCATTTTTCTTTCGCTGAGAGGGAAAATACCCTTTGGGGTAAATGTTGAACTGGTGGCAATTTACCTGTTATGAATTGCATTTTGTATCCACTAATGCCATTGAGTATATACTGATCACTCGTGATAGACTCCCATGCTGCTTTTAACTGGTGTAATCTCCCCCCTGTTAGTATTAAGCACCTTCTTTCTATATGCTGGTAGGAACCAGACCCACCTACCTCCATGGTTATGGATATTTCCTCTGGTTCCTGCCGGTCCCACGAGGCTTGCGTGTTGTCTGATGTGGCGTTGACGTTGGGGGGTGGCGCATTTTCCATGGGGTCCGCTCTGGGCCCTGGTCTAAAAAAGACTTACGGTGATAAAATGCGGACCCCGAGCTTTCACCAGTCCTATATGGTGGACGTCGACTGGTGGACGCGACGGGGTGCTGCCACTTGGTGTTTATTGCTCTAGGTTTGCACGTCCTGTGCCCTGCCTTCATGAGACCGTGAGTTTTTGAGGCCTCGGCCATATCCTTCATTCACTTAGGTAGGTCATTGCCAAAGAGCAGTATGTCTGGCTCAGAGGCTGGGGTTTTGCACAACTCCGCAAATTTAGGATTGAATGCAGGTTTTATTATTTCTTTACGCAGGTTGTTAATCTCAAATTGCGTATTACACAACAGCGCGAGAGTATCCTGTTGAGTGGTGGTCATCTCGGTGTTGTCCACGGAACGAGCAAACGAAGTGATGGCCGACGTCAGGAGCCTGAGGATCCGCTGCAGTTTTAGCTCGTGGTGTCGGATGTTTGTCCCAACGTGCCCACAGATTTGGCTGTTTACAGCTGGCACTTTGAGGGACTCACAGTTCTCCGGCGCTGTATAAGTTTCCAAAGCATCATTGACCACCTGCTCCTGTAGAGCCCTGTTGGAGAGCTGGTTGATGCTGGCTGCTAGTTTGGCTTCTAACGGTCTTCCTGCACGTGGGGTTGCCACGTAGCGGTCCACTACACCAAGCAGCTCTTCCTGTTCCTGCACCCCTTGCATACTCCCGAGATCTTCAGCCATCGTCCCCTCTTCTTGACCAGCCCAGTCCTGGTCACCAAAGCTATCCTCTGGAAAGGAGGAAGCAATGGACAGTGCACAGGGCACTGTGGAGGGAGTGCCTTACCTCCCTCTGCGAGAGCGCCCCTCCTGGGGCGCACCTCGCTGGAGCACCTGCTCCAAGAGCCGCTCCAAGCGGCTCAGGCGGCTGTCTCTCCCCCGCCTGGGTGGAGAGACGTCCCCGTCCGACGTGTCGGAAATCACCGGCCGGACGCTCTTTCTGGTAGCTTTCCCTCCAGCCCGCTGCTCAGGCGCTAGCGGAGCTGGGCTCGGCATGGTGTCGGGGATAGCGGAGCGCTCGGTTAGCGTTCCTACCGCCTGTTGCTGCCCCCCCTGATGGAACGCTCCTCTGGTGAAGTTGAACGGGGGACAGATTTCTTTGAGAGCCTTGTCTTTGGTGTACTCATTTCTGAAAGAGAAATCAGACGGCTCTTCTTTGGTAAGTAAAGCCGACCTCAGTTCACTTACCTGACGGTCCGTGAGCGCCTGACTCCCGCTGTAGCCGCTTGTTGCACTGCTGGCGTAATGCCGCGCATGCGTGCTGAGCGGGTGCTTCATGGAATCATTCACGTGACTCCGAAGTAAAATTAAGAACCAGAGCATATAGGTTTAAGTTGAGGGGAGAAAGATTTAATAGTAACCTGAAGGGCAACCTTTTCACGCAAAGGGTGGTGGGTATGTAGATCGAGCTGCCAGAGGAGATAGTTGAGGCAGGTACTATCACAATGTTTAAAAAATGTTTGGCCTGTTATATGTGTAGGAAGGAACTGCAGATGCTGAAGTTAGACAGTTACAGTTACAATTACTTGAGCATTTTGTGTATATACATAGGATAGGTTTTGCAGCATATGGGGCAAATGCAGGTAGGTTACGCTCATGCAGATGGGGCATATAGGTTGGTGTGGACAATTGGACCAAAGCGCCTGGATTCAATGCTAGGTGGCTCTAGGCTGTATGACTCAAGACTGTATGACTCTATATGCAGCATAGTTTCCATTCAGTGGAATCATTCCACTGCCTGTGCTAGTCTGCCTCCTGCATCTAGTCTGACATGGTTGTGTGATCTTGGTATCAAATATCTCACAGCAGCTCCCCATATCTTCATATTGTTGCAACAATCTCTGAACACTTTGTCGAGTCACAGAATCGTAGTCAGGGAATATTTTATAGTTATATAATAAGGAAATATGCTCTTCTGCACAACTCATCCATTCGTATAAAGGACAGGTTTTGAAGGATTTGGGCTATACGCAGGCACGTTGAACTAGTGTCGATGGGACATGTTGGTCGGCTTGGGCAAGTTGGGCCGAAGGGCCTGTTTCCATGCAGTATGACTATGATTCTTTTTAAAATAATATTTTTATTAGTAGCAAACACATATTATGGTAAAAACATTTCATGTATATCAGTCGTACATTATTAATATAAATTGTGGATTGATTCTGCTAGTTTTTTTTCATTTTTTATGGATAGAGAGGAAGAAAGAACTCTATGATTCTATGATTCTATGACTATGAATTAAATTAGACCTTTCTGGGTCGAGGTGGTGTAATGGTTAAATTATTGGACCAGCTTCCACACAACCTGCCTATTCATCTGGAGATGTGAGTTTGGATTCTACCATGGCAGCTTGGGAATTAAATTCAAGTGATTAAATAAATTTAGTTTCAGTAATGGTGACCATGAAACTGCCAAATTGTAAATTTCCATCTGCTTCACAAGTGTCCATCAGGGAAGAATAGGTTAGAGTCATGGAGTCATAGAGTCCTCTAGCATCAAAACAGGCCCTTCAGGCCAACTTGTTTGCACAGATCAACATGTCCCATCTACACTAGTCCCACCTGCCTGCGCTTGACCCATATCCCTCGATACCTGTCCTATCCATGTACCTGTCTAATTGTTTCTTAAACATTGAGATAGTCCCTGCCTAAACTATGTCCTTTGACAGCTTGTTCCATTCTCCCACCACCCTTTGTGTGTAAAAGTTACCCCTCAGTTTCCTGTTAAATCTTTTCCCATTCACCATAAATCTATGTCCTTATGTTCTTGATTCCCCTACCCTGGGCATGAGTATGCGTCGACTCGATCTATTCCTCTGATGATTTTGTACACCTCTATAAGATCATCCCTCATCTTCCTGCGCTCCAAGAAATGGAGACCTGCTTGCTCAACCTCTCCCTATAGCGCAGACCCTCAAGTCCTAGCAACATCCTCGTAAATCTTCAGTGTATCCTTTCCTACTTGACAACATCTTTCCTATAATATGGTGCCCTAAACTGAACACAATACTCTAAATGTGGCCTCACCCAACGTCACCCAACGTGACCTCCCAACTTCTATCCTCAATACTCTGACTGATGACGGCTGTGGGAAAAGTTTTCCATACCACAGAGTCCCCAAGTCCAGAAGAGCAGTGGCTTAGGATGATGGGTGAGAAGTTGCGAAGGGATTTCACAAAGAACAACTGCTAAAATGGAAAGTAGAAGTATGTACTCTCACAGCATTCAAACGTATCAGAATGAAGCACCCAGGTATTTAAGGATGTTGTCAAAGTGTTTATAAATTAGATTGGAATAGATGTGTCAACATGGACAGGGTAGTCTAAAGGGGTGACTCTATGCTACTTGACACCACATGTGACTCCAGACTCACCAAATGTAGAAACAAACAACTGCAGATGGTGGTGTGTACCAAAGTGCTGGAGTAACTCAACGGGTCAGGCAGTAGGAAGCTCCCGGTGAGTCCCAGTAGCCGGTTCAAGAGAGGATCTGGCGGCAGGCAGGCGGCTGACGGGCCCGCGGGATTGCCAGAGGTCAGACAGGCCCATAGCAGGTGCTGGAGCTTGGTTCAGGGCTTGCCGCCAAGAACAAAGAGGGTCCTGACATGGGGGGAGCCACCAAGAATGAAGAGGAACTACATTGAACACTTTGTTGTCACCCTATACGTGGTGACTCTTTGCACACTTTGTATATGATATGCAAAACAAAAATAATTTCACTGTGACATGTCATATGTTATAATAAAGTATCATTCATTCATTCATTCATTCATTCATTCATTCATTCATTCATTCAGCATCTCTGGAGAAAAAAGAACCCTCCTGAGATGCTGAATGACCCGCTGAATTACTCCAGCGCTTTGTGTTTATCTTCACCATTCAGTATATTTGCCTCTACAATCCCAGTGCCGAGCCCCTGCCCTGATGTTGTCCTGGTTAATTTGCAATTACACGCAGTCAATAATAACGAGTAGCGCTCCTTGGGTAGTCTACCTCACACGTAAAGGGCATCATTTATCTTCCTCCTGAGCTGCATTTACAGCATCATGCTTGGCTCGCTGGGCTTGTTTTGCTGTGGTGCAACCCTTCCCTGTGTGGTTTTAAATGGAACCAGGCAGTCATTTTGTAGTTCTGACAGTCCAGCGTTTGACTCCACACCATGAAAGCTGTGAGCAATGATCCCAAGGGGCATCCATCATGCAAACTCGTCAGCTGCAGTTGCATGCTTCTTGTCACTTCGCAGCGTGATGGCTAGTGGGAACTCCGTACGGGGCCTAACTGTTCCATCCTGGGCAGGAGGAGGAATTGACATTTTCCAGCTCATGTTGCTTATCCTGCTGTTAAACTGTGAAGTATCACTGACAGCAACATTAAAGAAATATGACTTGCAGAGAGTATAGTGTGTGATCAGATGGAGGAAGGTGTGATGAGATGGTACATAGAACATAGAACAGTGAAACACAGGAACGGGCCCTTCTTTTGCCAAACATGATGCCATTAAAATGATCTCATCTGTCTGTACATGATCCATATCCCTGTATTCCCTGCACTTCCATGTGCCCAGCTAAAAACACCATAAAGGACAACATCTTACCGAATACAACAGCAAAACATACACACATTGACTCCTGTCATTCAATGTACATGTGAATAGTTAAAGGTAGACAAAAATACTGGAGAAACTCAGCGGGTGAGGCAGCATCTATGGAGTGAAGGATATAGGCGACGTTTCGGGTCGAGACCCTTCTTCAGACTGATGTGGGGCTGGGGGAGTGGGAAAAATAAAGGAAGAGGCGGAGACAGTGGGCTGTGGGAGAACTGGCAAAGGGAGTGGAAGGAGGGAGAAAGCACGGACTACCTAAAATTGGAGAAGTCAATGTTCATACGGCTGGGGTGTAAACTACCCAAGCAAAATATGAGGTGTTGCTCCTCCAGTTTACAATGGGCCTCACTCTGGCCATGGAGGAGGCCCAGGCCAGAAAGGTCGGATTCGGAATGGGAGGGGGAGTTGAAGTGCAGAGCCACCGGGAGATCAGGTTGGTTATTGCAAACTGAGCGAAGATGTTGGGCGAAGCGATCGCCAAGCCTACGCTTGGTCTCACCGATGTAGAGCAGCTGACACCTAGAGCAGCGGATGCCATAGATGAGGTTAGAGGAGGTGCAGGTGAATCTCTGCCGCACCTGCAAAGACTGCTTGGGTCCTTGGATGGAGTCAAGGGGGGAGGTAAAGCGACAAGTGTAGCATTTCCTGTGGTTGCAAGGGAAAGTGCCAGGAGAGGGGTCGTTTGGGTGGGAAGGGACAAATTGACCAGGGAGTTATGGAGGGAGCCGTCTCTGCAGAAAACCGAAAGGGGAAGAGATGGGAAGATGTGGCCAGTGGTGGGATCCCGTTGGAGGTGATGAAAATGTCGGAGGATTATTTGTTGTGTTAAAGATTTTTTAGCATTTTAATTATTGTTCATGCTAATATTAATTTGCATAAGTTTGTGTATTAAAATAAATGTATTTTTTAAAATCCTTTTGATTTTTGTTTCACCTTCCATCACAGTGAGGAATGTGTAGGAGCCACTGTGGTGGATTTTCATGTAAAAATGAGTTTTTGAGTGATTGTTGCTTTTAAGTGTATGACTGAGCTGGCCAATGAAATTCCTCGTATGTTGCAGAACATACTTGGCGAATAAAGTGTGATTCTGATTCTGATTTTCATTATCTTTATTAATGCAATAGATGAGGCCGTTCTAAGGCCTATGTGTCTATCTAAAAGACTATTAAACGGCACTATCGTATCTGCACTCATCACCCACCTTGGCAATGCGTTACAGGCTCCCACCACTTTCTGTATAAAAAACATGTCTCACCCATCCCCATTAAACTCCCCCCCCTCCCCCTCCCTCACGCCTTATTGCATGCCCTCGCGTGCTGGACATTTCCACCCTGCGAATAAAGATTCTGACTGCCTACCATATCTATCCCTCTCATAATTTTTTATACTTTGAGCAACACTCCCCTCAATCTCCAAGAAAAAATAATCCAGGTCTCTCCAGTCCATGTCCACCCTATCTATGAAAGTTTCGAGAGGGAGAAATGGAGTGAGAGAATAGATCAGATTAAGTGCTTTATGCAGCCAGTTTCCTGATACCTAAGCATTCTCACTCCTGTTGATACAACACATCAGACATTTAACGTTTTCCTTTAAACAGTCATGTAATGTTGACGATGACTTGAATTCACTCCCTGCGCTTGGGTTCTGAGATGGCAGAGGGATCCATTATGGGACCCTCAGACAATCCAACTGGTGGGGCACAGGTTCTTCACGGGATGAGGGGTGAGCATATTTATTTCGGGATACAGCAT
>NC_045966.1:45804760-45845572 GCF_010909765.2 Amblyraja radiata
AGGGAGGCAAGTGTAAATAAAAGCTAAAGAGACATCTCCGGTCAGACAGCACATTTGCGTTGTTACTCTAGTGGAATGTGACAATTAGTTACTACGGCTCTCTGTTTGTAAACCTCCGTAATTGCCAAAAAGCAGAGACATTATTTCCATCATCATTTACAGAAGGAGAATGTACAAAGTTTTATTGCTTTAATTATTTATATGCCTGCGATAAAGATGTAATAATTACAGATGTAATTTGTTAGCAGACAACCTACCGGGACTGTGTTATTTAGTTAAATATTAATGCCTATCAAGATGCAATGAATGTTTATATGCCCATCTCATTTTGGCCTCTTGAGCATTGACAATTTACATAAGCTCGGCAATTTCATTTCCCCAATCTCTCTGTCTCTCTGATTCTCTTCAAAACGCTCTGTTAAAACTTTGGTGTCTCCTGTTTAATCTTTCCTCATGTGGGTTGATATAGGATTTTGTCAGCTGCTACTGCTGCGGTGTACTCAAAGTCAGAATATTGTGAGTCTGTATCCCAGAGGCTTGACCATAAAACACGATGGTGTCCAGTACTGGAGGACAGCTGCACAGTCAGGGGCGCCACCTTTTAGTGAGATGTTCAACTAGGGTCCATGTACTATCGAAAGTAGAAATAAAAATTGTCATGATGAACTTTATTTAGATAAATAGAACATAGAACACAGCAATTGGGCGGCACAGTGATGCAACGGTACAGCTAGAGCCTCATCGTTCCAGAGACCCGGGTTCGATTTTTTATTTACATTTCCATGTAGATTTTCTCGGGGTGTTCAGGTTTCCTCCCACATTCCAAAGATGTACAGGTTTGTAGGTTAATTGGCTATTGTAAATTGTCCCTAGTGTGTAGGATAGTGCTAATATATAGGGTGATCGCTGTAAATTGCCACTGGTATGTAGGACACAGAACTAGTGTATCGGTGATCAATGGTGATCGGCGCGGTCTCGGTGGGCCTTACGGCCTGTGCTGTATCTTTAAAAAAAATAGAACATAGAACATAGAACAGTACAGCATAGGAAAAAATCCCTTCGGCTCACAATGTCTGTGTCGAGTATGACGTCAAGCAAAACTAATCTCATTTGGCAGCACGTGATCCACATCCTTCCATTCCCTGCATATCCATGTGCATAACTAAAAGCCTCAAACACCATTATCATATCTGCCTCCACCACCACTCCTTACAGTGCGATCCAGGCACCTACCACTTTTGTGTAAAATAGCCTTGCCCAACACATCTCCTTTAAACTTTGACCCTTTCACCTTAAAGTGACCATATCTAGGCGTCTCATAATTTTAAATACTATTTCAGATCTACCCTCCACCTCTGACCCTCCAGGAAAAACAACCTAACCTCTCCTCATATCTAATACCCTCTAATCCCGGCAGAATTCTGGTGAGCCTATTCTGCATTCTCTCCAAAGTTTCCAAATCCTTCCTGTAAGAGGGCGACCAGAACTCAACATAAAATGCGGCACAGTGATGCAGCAGTTGCTGCCTTACAGCACCAGAGACCCGGGTTCAATCCTGACCACGGGTGCTGTCTGTATGGAGTTTGTACATTCTCTGTGTACCTATGTCGGTTTTCTCCATGCACTCCAGTTTCCTACCACACTCTGAAGGCATGCAGATTTGTAGGTTAATTGGCTTCTATAAAATGTAAATTGTCCCGAGTGTGTAGGATAGTGCTAGTGTATGGGGTGATCGTTGGGCAGCATGGACTCGGTGGGCCAAAGGGCCTCTTTTCACGCTCTCTCTTCAAAAGTTTAAAAATGCGATTAATGTAAAATATTTATCTAAAAAGTGCTCATTACGATTTTGTATAACTTTCATTCATTGTTCTATATCTCTCTACATCATTGTCTATATCTCTCGTTTCCCTTTCCCGTGACTTTCAGCCTGAAGAAGGGACTCAACCCGAAATGTAACCCATTCCTTCTCTCCAGAGATGCTGCTTGTCCCGCTGAGTTACTCCAGCATTTTGTGCCTATCTTTGGTTTAAACCAGCATTTGTAGTTCCTTCCTACTCAATCATTACAAATTGTCTTAGGATGAATAGGAAGATAATATGTTTATTTTTCTGTTATAATGCAGAAACAAAGTGCCTTGTTAACACAGTTAAAGGGCTAAGTAAATGCAAGTTAATGTCATGGTTAGTGAGTAAATCCTCCTGTTTAATTGAAATAGTCTATCATTACCTACAACCCCAGCAATGAATTGGCAATATGTGGTCTACATTTGTCAGGGCTACAGCGTATCATTTGATTAACAATCACATTTGTACAATGAATGGCACAGCAATAGAGCTGCTGCCTCACTTCTCCAGAGACCTGGGCTCGATCCTGACTACGGGTGCTGTGTGTACGGAGTTTGCACTTTAACCGCAAGGGTTTTCTCCAGATGCTCCGGAGTCCTCCCATACTCTAAAGATGTACAGGTTTGTAGTTTCATTGGCATCTGTAAAATTGTCCATAGTGTGCAGGACATTGAACTAGTACATGGGCAATCGATGGGCAGCATGGACACATTGGGGCAAAGGACATGTTTCCAGGCTGCATCTCTAAACAAAACTAAACTAATGGAGGTAATAATGGATACATCTCTTGGAACTTCTTAGTTGAAGGGGTTGCATGCAAAAGAGGAAGATGGATATAAAGTTTAAATCAATAAAAATGACCTTGTCAAACTTTGATCTGTTCTCTCACAAAATATCGGGGTTGTATTTAGCTTTAGTAACTATCTTTAGCTTTGTCATTGATCTTATTAAAGATATTTAGACTTACTTTGAAGAATTGAAATCTGATAACGTCAATCATATTTCCAACGAGCCCTAAACCACAGAATAAAACTGATTAAGGCTAAACGACTATCTTTAGGATGAACTGTCAGGAGAGTTGGTGAGGGAGGTATATTCACTCGATGTCCAAACTATTTCATTACCCTCTGAGTTTCAGATATGTTCATTGTTTCCTTGCTGGACATTTTGTGGATGTGTAAACCGCTGCTCTTTTGAAAAACATTTTGTGCAAGTAAACAAGAAATAAAAAAACCTTGGCAAACATTTCCATTGTGGTTTTGCAAAAAAAGCAGGATATTGTTATTGAGAAGACAATGATATTAATTATTTAAAGTAAAGAGAGGATCTCACAACTTTGCTGAATGCTAATATTTACAATGAAAGCAAAGGTTCACATACACACAAAAAAGTGATAAAATGCATTTCACCCTCAGTAGATTATACTCTATAATGCTGCTTATATATTTATTACAATACATATGTGCTTGACATAAATCTTGCTTTCAAAGTATTGTTGCATTTTCTTTGTGCTCCATATCAGTTGTTTGTGCTAAGCCCTCTGCTGAAGTGATTTATTATTTAATGCAGTTTATTAATGTACTTTACTGGTGTCCTCTTCTCTTATGGGAAGATATTTGTGAAGGGCATACCAATATTTACTGAGCAAATGCTGCGTTATTTCCCATACTGTGCAAAAATGGTAAACAGATTAAAAAGACGTCACAGTCTTCATTAACCACGGTTACCATGCTCCTTAGAGAAATATACAATGGATATAAGGTGCAGAGTTCAGATTGGTTTTGCTCATTGCTTAAGACTCCATAAGAGAGGGTACAGGAGAGGTTTACCACAATGTTGCCTGGATTAGAGGCCATAAAATAAAAGGAGAGATTAGAGAGGAAAGATTGTTTTCTCTGAGGCATCAGAGGTTGAAGGGAGGCTGGATAGAACTGTATAACATTAGGAGAGGCTTAGATGAAGTAGACAGACAGTATGATTTTTTTCCAGATGGAAATGTTAAACACAGAAGAGCATAGCTTTAAGGTGAGATATGCAAAGTTGAAAGGAGTTGTGTGGGGAAAGTTTTTTACAGGGAGCGATGGAGATATATATATATGTATATATAAGATACTTTTAGTATTATACATATATATATATACTCGACTAAGTGGGACCCGTTGGGTCCCATGTTCACACCGGAGGGCTGGTTCCCCAACGCAATATTCCACCTCTCCACCAATTCCAATATTGGCGGCCAGTGTGGGTGGGGGGGGGGGGGGGGCTTTCTGGAGCGCTAGTATTGTATTGTGGGCTGAAAGAACTGGTTTCCAGAGGGCTAATATGGACATTGTGGGCCAAATGGATTCTTGGGATGACAGCTCATTCACTCAAGCCTGATATGTTGGCAGCTCACTCACGGCTGGTGGGCAAGCTTTTTGCTTTCACTGCTCCAAAGTATGGACTTCACATGGACACTATGGACACTTATGCTTCTACTGTTCGTCTTGGATTATCTGCCCACTGCATCTTATGGATATACTCTTCCGGACAACCAACGGATTACTTACTGCAGGGACTTTTTACTTCAGCTGCAATTTCACTCTCACCAAGCCCCTGCCATAGACAAGTTGCCGGAGGAGCTACAATGTAAACTCCCAACCGACCGGACAGGCACCCTGCACAACAATAGAAAGAAGGTAACGAGACGGGGGAGGAAGTAGAAGGGTGGAATTAAAGTAAGACTTAGGCGAGGAGAAAGTAAGCACCATGCACTTCCCTCAGTGATCCTTGCTAATGTGTGCTCATTGCGTAACAAGACTGATGAACTGCAAGCTAACATTTTTCACATGTATGAATACCGGACTGCTTCCATTCTTGCTTTCACTGAAACATGGCTGACTGGGAGTGACAACAGTGACAGCATGCACATAGATGGCTTTGGGTCTCCTGTAAGGTTAGACCGTGATACTGAACTGACTGGCAAGCACCATGGCGGTGGTGTCTGCCTCTACATCAATCCACGCTGGTGCAAAACAGTTGTTGTCAGAGAAGAACTGTGCAACCCTGACATTGAACTCTTGGCTGTCTCCCTGCGTCCCTTCTACCTTCCCAGGGAATTCCCACAACTGTTTTTCATTCTGGTTTATATCCACCCCAGAGCAAATGCATCCACTGCTACGGAACATATAAGAAATATGCTCGACAGACTCGGACTGATATCTCCGGACGCCCCCAAATTCATCATGGGTGACTTCAATCACTGTTCAATTGACAAGTCACTTAAAGGATTCTACCAGTATGTCAACTGCACCACCTGTCTAGGGAAAACACTGTACAAATGCTATGGGTCAGTCCCAGACGCCTACAGAGCCATCTCCCTCCCTCCCCTAGGCTCTGCTGACCACAGCAGCATACTGCTCGCTCCTGCCTACACACCTGTGGTAAAGAGAACAGAGAAAGTCATCAAGGACATCAAACAGTGGACACCGGACAGTATTGACAGGCTTCAAGGGTGTTTTGAAACCACAGACTGGAATACCCTCACATCCTCCTCCACCAACATCAGTGAGCAAGCGGATACAGTCTCAGCATACATCACTTTCTGTGTAGACAATATTATCCCCTCCAAGAAGGTCACAATCTTCCCTAACAATAAACCCTGGGTGACTAAAGATCTAAAAAACATATTGAATAAGAAAAAGAGAACATTTTTTACCGGTTCTGAAGCTGAGAAGAAGGAGGTAAACAGAGAGGTCAAGCGTCCCATAAAAATTGCCAAGCTGAAATACAAGAACAAAGTGGAGCAGACCTTTGGAAAAGGGAACCTCCGTGCGGCTTGGCAGGGCCTTAAGAACATGGCAGCAGTGAACTCTGTCTCTATCAGCCGCAAGCCCATTCAGGTAGCAAGAAGCAGCTTCACTTCACTCCCGAATGATCTCAACTCCTTCTACACCAGATTTGAAAAGGACAATAGCACCCAGCTAGAATCAATTGTCTCCACACTCAGACCTGATGACTCCGGCCTCAACATCAACACATCAGAGGTGGTGAGAGCCCTCAAAAGGACTAAAAAGAAAACAGCTCCAGGGCCAGACAACATCTGTGGGTGGACCCTATGGCACTGTGCTGAGCAGCTGGGAGGTGTGTTCCAGCATCTGTTCCAGGGCTCTTTGACCAGCAGCACAGTCCCCGCGATGTGGAAAAACTCAACAGTGATTCCCATCCCAAAGAAGGGCACCACCAAGGTCCTGAATGACCTTAGACCGGTGGCTCTCACCTCCCTGGTCATGAAGGCCATGGAGAGGATCATCAAGGAGCACATCACCAAGGCAACTGGCTCGATGATGGATCCATTGCAGTTTGCTTACCAGGCTGGCAGGGGTGTTGATGACGCAAAAATATTCATCTTAAACACCATCCATAAGCATCTGGAAATCCCCAAGACCACAGCCAGACTTCTGTTTGCAGACTTCTCATCAGCATTCAACACCATGCAGCCACATATTTTGGCTGAGAAGCTCATCACCCGTTTCCACCTCAACCACCAACTCACTTTGTGGATTATAGACTTCCTCACCAACAGTGAACCACACCTTGTCCGACACCCTCTTCACCTTCACTGGCTCTCCACAAGGCTGTGTCCTCTCCCCACTTCTCTTCATTCTATACACTGATGACTGCATATCCACCCAGCCAAACTGCCACTTTGTAAAATTTGCTGATGACACAGTCCTCCTGTCTGCTTCCCAGCCATACACAACATCACAGCTCAGCCCTGCAGGACTTTATAGTATGGTGTGAAAAGTCTTGTCTTGAGCTAAATATAAGCAAAACCAAGGACATGATTGTGACCTTTTCCCCCCAACAGAGACAGATGGCTGAGGCAGCCACCACTATCATCCAGCAGGAGCCAGTGGAGATAGTGGAGGTATACAAATACCTGGGAACAGCCTTCGACAACCTGCTAAGGTTTTCCTCTAACACAGAGGAAATCCTTAAAAAGTGCCATCAGAGACAGTACCTACTCAGGAAGCTGAAGTCATTTGGGATTAACAAAGACATTCTCACCACATTCTATTACGCATTCATTGAAAATGTAATAACCTTCTCTTTCACTAGCTGGTTCCACTCCATCACCCTGCAAAACAGAAACCGCCTGTTGAATGTGGTCAAGGTCTGCTCAAAAATCATTGAGCAGCCCGTCCGAACTCTCACTGCCCTATGGGACCAACAGTCTGTAAAGTTAACACGCAGGATTCTTCAGGACCCCTCTCACATCCTGTTTCCTGAGTTTGAGTGGCTCCCCTCAGGACGCAGACTCCGCTGTCTGGGTTGCCGGACACAAAGGAGGAAGGAAACCTTCATCCCCAGGGCTGTCCAGCTTCTTAATGCTGATCATTGACATGAACATATGAAATGAAATATTAACCTTCTATATGCACTTTTTAATTGAAGCACTAAGGAAGCACTTTAAAAACTATTACTATGTGTTGAATGTTGATGTGCGGTGTGTGTTGTGTGATTGTGCAGTGTGTCTGTGAAATGCTTGTGTTGGTTGATTGTGCAGTATGCGTGCTGCTTATGTTTGTTGATTGTGTCCCTTTTAAAAAAATTAAAAGCTACTGTAATGCGCCCTTTTAAATTGCCCCTCGGGGACGAATAAAGTGCTTTGAAATTGAAATTGAAAAATTGAAATACCATTTCTTGCAGGATGCAAGGCCACCAAATTCAATGCAGTTTCAGACCATTTCATGCAGGGTGCAAGGCCTCCACATTCAAATGCAGTTTCATACCATTTCAAGCAGGGTGACACCACTACAAAGCCACCATAAAAACACACAAAACACCACATAAACAACACACACTCATAGTTCAGCAGACATTCAGTGTGTTTAGTTGATTCACACCTCAGACAGTCATGACCTCTCTGACCCCCATCTAGCAGAGACTGAGCCACACCCACACTTACGGATTTTATAATCCCTCCCCCACCCACCGGAAGGGGCGTGGCCTTCATGGCATGATTGACAGGAGAGAGATTCTCAACATTTTTATAAACACTAATAACATTTTTGTTTTCCATTGATGGGAAGAATCCTTTGCACTTGATGAGCGGAGGGGGGCTGAGTAAGATGGCCAAAAATCACAGCCATAAGTGGTAGCGTTTTATCTAAAATCAATATACTGTGCAAACAGGAAGTTGTCAAGTTACCACCACCAACAACCATTTGCAGCGCAGCATTTCAAAGCAGTTGCCACCAACAATGACCATTTGCAGTGCAGCATTTCAAAGCAGTTACCACCGCCAGCAACCATTTGCAGTGTAGCATTTCAAAGCAGTTACCACCACCAACAACCACTTGCAGTGCAGCATGTCAAAGCAGTTACCACCACCAACAACCACTTGCAGCGCAGCATTTCAAAGCAGTTACCACCACCAACAACGTTTTGCAGCGCAGCATTTCAAAGCAGTTACCACCACCAACAACCATTTGCAGTGCAGCATTTCAAAGCAACCACATTTTCATTTTCACACCACATTAAGGGCACTCACAGTTGAGTAGACATGTGTTCAGTGTTATTCACAGCTCAGAGAGATGTGGACCTCTCGCTTCCTCCATCTTGCAGAGACTGAGTGAGGCAGAACACTTCCGGGATTTACAGACCATCACCCTCCCACCAGCAGGGGCAGCAGAGAGAATGTCAACATTTTTAAACATTAATAACTCTTTTATTTTTCATCGATGGGAAAAATCCTCCTGTCCTGCGCAGGGAAGGGGGACTCTGAGTACGATGGCCAAAATTCACAGCCATAAGTGGCAGTGTTTTTTCAAAAATTATGAAAGGTAAACAGGCAGTGGTCAAGATCTTACTTTTAGTGATATAAATATATAGATTTATATATATAGATAGATAGATATATAGAGATATAAATAGATATATAGAGATATAGATAGATATATAGAGAAATAGATAGATATATCATATATTTATTAAAACTGTGTGTGTGTGTGTGTGTGTGTGTGTGTGTGTGTGTGTGTGTGTGTGTGTGTGTGTGTGTGTGTGTGTGTGTGTGTGTGTGTGTGTGTGTGTGTGTGTGTGTGCATGTGTGCGTGTGTGTGTGTGCACGCGCGCGCGCGCGTGTGTGTGTCATTTTGCCGGGGACATTTTTACTTATTTCAGTAGAGATTTTCCTTGTGAGTTTAGAAATCCACTCCTCTGTACATTTGGTACATTATTTTCCTGACTTTTTAATTAAAATTGTTGACCAATCTGACCTTTTATTTAAATACTGACTGCTGCCCAGCTGCTGATGTTACAATAACAGTGACATGTTTACATCTTCTCGTAGTAAATTTCCTTATGAGTTCAAAAATCCAATCCTCTATAAATTTGGTCGATTATTTCCCGAGATATTTACTAAAATTTATCACCAAACTCTGATTTAAAAAAAAAATAAACGGTTGCCCAGCTGCTGACCTCACAATACCTTTGCACCTGTTCCAACTGGCTCTTGGCCCTGCCTTCTCCCCCCAGTCAACCTGCTGGCACCGCCCTACCTCCACCAGCCTGCCTGCTGGCCCCGCACGCCCCCCCCCCACCCCCAGCCTGCTTGCTGGCCCCACCCAGCCCCGCTCCCCAGCCTTCCTGCTGGCCACGCACCGCTGACCTCACAATGTCTTTGCACCTGGCCCACCCGCACCTCCCAGCCTGTCAGGTTGTTGATTCCATTGTTTTTCATTGAATTGAATTGAATTATTTCTCACTTAGCTTCACTAATTCTTAACATTAACTTTTAATTTCAAAGACAGTTTAAAAAAATAAATTAGCTGTCTTCATTGAAAGCTTAGATCGGACTCGCTGTGTGTGTGTGTGTGGAGGGGGAGGGAGGGTGGTTAGTGTGTGTGGTTCAGGCTCCTCCCCTGAATTCCATAGAGCTGCCGACAGCTTTCCTGCATGAGACGCGCACGCTTCATTTCCAGAACATTATGAATGCATTTCACTCTCTCTGTCTCTCCCCCTCTCTCTCTCCCTATCTCTCTCTCTCCCCCATCTCTCTCTCTCCCCATCTCTCTCTCCCCCCTCTCTCTCTCTCTGCGTCCTCTCTCTCCACCCTCTCTCTCTCTCTCCCCCTTCCTCTCCCCAAGACCCCTGCCCTCCCCCACCCTCCCTCCCCTAAACCCTGTTCCCCCTCCCCACCCCCCCCCAGCCCCCCTCCCCCGCAACCACATATAGGGGTAACAGACCCAACGGGTCTGCACTGTCTACTAGGCATATAGATATTTAGATATATAGATATTTAGATATATAGATATATAGATATATAGATATATAGATATTTAGATATATAGATATATAGATATATAGATATTTAGATATATAGATATATAGATATTTAGATATTTAGATATCTATATATGGGGAGAGAGAGAGACAGTGAAGTAATGAGATAGAGAGATAAAAGATAGAGAGAGAGGTAGAGAGGTAGAGAGTTAGGGAGAGTTAGAGAGGGATAGACAGGGATAGAGATAGAGAGAGATAGAGAGAGATAGAGAGCGCTAGAGAGAGATAGAGAGAGAGAGAGAGAGAGAGAGAGAGAGAGAGAGGAGAGAGAGATGAGGAGAGAGAGAGAGAGAGGAGAGAGAGAGAGAGAGATATAGAGAGATAGAGATATATATATATATATATATATATATATATATATATATATATATACTAAAACTAAGATCTTGACGCTTTCGACTTACTGTTTCGAGATTTCCGAGAGAACGCCGCCACTTTCGGCCATCATGTTTTGCCATCTCACTCAGAGTCCCCCTCCACCGGACTGGAGCGGAGGATTTTTCCCATCGATGAAAAATCAGAGAGTTATTAATGTTATAAAAAATTTCGCCATTCTCTCTGCGGCAGGGAGGAGAGACTATAAAACCCGGAAGTGTAGGGCCTCACTCAGTCTCTGCGAGATGGAGGCAGCGAGAGGGTCACGGCTCTCTGAGCTGCGAATAACACTGAACGTACGTCTACTCCACGATAAGTCCCCTCGATGTGGTTGTAAGTGGCTGCCAAATTGGTTGCCTTGCCTTTTAAAAAACGTTTGTGTTCAGAAAATGGATTTGGCAGTAAAGTTGTTGCCAAATTGGTTGCCTTGCATTTTAAAAAGTTTGTGTTCAGAAAATGGATTTGGCTTTAAAGTGGCTGCCAAATTGTTTGCCTTGCCTTTTAAAAACGTTTGTGTTCAGTAAATGGATTTGGCTGTAAAGTGGCTGCTGCCAAATTGTTTGCCTTGCCTTTTAAAACGTTTGTGTTCAGAAAATGGATTTGGCCGTAAAGTGGCGACCAAATTGTTTGCCTTGTCTTTTAAAAACGTTTGTGTTCAGAAAATGGATTTGACTGTAAAGTGGCCGCCAAATTGTTTGCCTTGGTTTTTAAAAGCGTTGCAACAGTTTTCGGATGGATAAAGCGTGAATAAACATTTTATTAGATCAGGACTGTGTTTAATTGCAAAGTTGGCACTCATTCCATGACTTCCGCTCAGTGGCAAGATGGCGCCGATGACGCAATTTCCGGTTAGTGTCAAGATGGTGCTGACTGTGTCATTTGCGGTTCCTGGCAAGATGGCGTTGAATGCAGAAGGCATAGTTAAGACGTTGTTGAATAACTCAAGAGAGCTGACTGCTCTGTCTATGGTGAGTGTTTGTTGGACGTTATTTAAAGCACATTTTTGCTTCAGCAGCAGCCACCTCTACAGGAGGCTTTAAACGTTTGAATCATTCAGTTTACACACTGTATGTTTACCACGTTCTGAAGTTACTTGGCATTTTACTATTGGTTGTGAGTGTATGTGTGTGAGAGTCTGTGTGTGAGTTGTGTGTGAGTTGTGTGTGTGTGTGTGCGTGTGTATATATGTGTATGTTTATGCATGTGTGTGTATATGTGTGTGTGTGTGCACATCTGGGTGTGTGAGTGAGTCTGTGTGTGTGTGTGTATATGTGTGTCTGTGTGTGAGAGTATCTGTGTGTGTGTGTGAGTCTGTGTGTGTGTGGTTCAGTGTTTGTGAGTCTTTGTGTGTAGTATGTGTGTGTCTAAGAGTCTGTGTGTGTGTGTGTGTGTGTGAGTATGTGTCTGTGTATGTGTGTGTGAGAGTGTGTGTGTGAGTGTCTGTGTGAGGTGGAGGGTGTGTGTGTGATCAACTTATAACAAATAGTGCAAATAATATAGTATTTCGTAGTTCAGAGCTTATTCGTTACATTGATCCTCAATGTGGATGTTACAGTTTTCAGTTTACAAAAGTCGGACGTGACTCCAGAAGTTGGGCATAAGTCAGTCAGTCCCCAAGCCATGATTCAGTCTGTTAGTCCAGAGGCTGTGAGTGAGTGAGTGAGTCAGTCCAGAGACATTGAGTTAGTCTCAAGGCAGTGAGTCCAGAGGCCATGATTCGGTGGCTCACCGACCCCCCCCCCCCCCCCCCCCCCCCCCCCACTGGCATACCCACCTCAAGACGCTGCCCTCCGCCTGGCTATAGGATGCTCCCCCTCCTGAAGCCACCCCCAACTCCCGCTGCAGGACACTCCCTCCCTCATCAGCCCACGAAGGCTGCCATCTGAAGCCGTCCCCCTCTCTCGGCTATAGGACGTTTGCCACCCATCAGCCCCCACCTCAAAAAAAATGTTTGCACAAATTCTTCAGTGAGTCCAGAGGATTGAGAGTTACAACAAATTACAACTGCTCAATCTCTCTATATTAAAATTGTCTCTTTTTTTTATCAATAGCAAATAGCCATCAAGAGGCAGTGAGCAGCAGAACACAACAAGAGACACAACAAGAAAGAACTAAATAATTCTCATATTTTTAACATTTAAATTGTTCGTATATTTTAAGGGTCATTCACATTTTAAACTTTAATACATTTCCACTTTTCATGCCTGCGTGTTTTTCATCACAATGGGAGCCTAATAGGCAGGAGTATAAAACTACAGATGCCTGGACGTGAGTCAGTCACTCTGGAAGATCGCAAGTGAGAGCCCACAACTGTGATCTAAGATGTAAGTCAACAGAACTGTGAGTCTGCAATGTACTTGCAATAAATGATTTGTTAGCCCTAAATGAAAATGCAATGAGTTGTTTGGCCTGCCCTGTGCATGAAACTGCAATGGAAATGGAACTTAAATGAATATGCAATGAGTTGATTGGCCTGCCCTGTGCTTGAAACTGCAATGGAAATGGAAATGAAATGAAAATGCAATGAGTTGTTTGGCGGGCCCTGTGCTTTTGATTTTGCTTTGCCTTTGCTTTGCTTGACCTGAAATGAAAGCAAATGGATTGTATTATTGGCTGGCTGGCCCCGCTTGCCCTGTGCTTTTGGTTTTGCTTTGCCTTTCATTTGCTTGACCTGAAATGAAAGCAAATGGATTGCATTTTTGGACCCGCCTGCCCTGTGCTTGACTTGACTTGGCTTGAAATGGATTGACTTGACTTGAGTGACTTGACCTGACTTGACTTGACTTGACATGATTTGACTTGACTTGAAATGGATTGAAATGGATTGTTGGCCCTGCACTCACTGTGCTTGACTTAACTTGACCCACAACACCCATGCTAGCGCTCCAGAAAGCATCCCCCCCAACCCTCCCACTGACCACCAATATTGGAATTGGTGGAGAGGTGGCATATTGCATGGGGAGACTAGCCCTCCCATGTGAACCTGGGACCCAACAGGTCCCACTTAGTCTAGTACTATATAAAAGCTTCTAAAACACCACTATCATTTCTACCTCCACCACCGTTCCACACCCAAGATTCAATAGTGTTTTATTGTCATATGTCCCGGACAGAACAATGAAATTCTTACTTGCAGCAGCACAACAGAACAATGTAAATTATGTTGACTATGTCAACATACTACTCTTTAAACAATATAATAAACGAGAAAAAAAAGTTCAGTCTGTGTATATATATGTGTACACGGGACAAAAGTGGGTTGGGCGGTGAAGAAGAGGTGGGGAAGGGGGGATGGGGGAGAGAAAAGGCTGGGGGGGTTGGGGGTTTGGTGGTGGGGGGGTTAGTGAGAAGTTACCTAAAATTGGAGAATTCAATGTTCATTCTGTTGGGTTGTAAGCTATCCAAGTGGATTGAGAAGTGTAAATACGCTCTTCTCAAGCTTACCCCCCAGTCTAGTTCAGCAGAAAACACTGAGTCAAGCACTGGAACAACCAAACTTTATTTTTAGATTGAACAGCAAATTCCCCTATACGATACTTAAACCACCGCAGGTTCGATCCTTGTCTCTGCCTGGCCAAGACCTTCAGCCTCGTGCAAGCAGACACACTCCAAAAGGTCACGCAGTCCCAAGTGTTCCTCCAGAAGATCGACATCGATCTAAGATGGAGCAACCTTTTATAGGTCCACGAACCTTGATGGGCCGGACTACATAAGGATAGTCTCTTTACATTCCAATCAAACATATTAATTACATCAATACATTATTGGCAGTTCCCCAAACCAATTACAGTCTCCCATACATTGTTTCTTGGAGAAGCTTCTGGAAGGAAGCTAACTAACTAAATAATGCAACATTTACCCGGGAACTCAAAACAATCCTGCCAGGGCTTAACACTTTGGTCCATCAACAAACAGCAGGGTAACTGTCTTGTAACATTATTTACAATTCTTTTGCAGCAATCCAATCAAACTCATGCATTTACAATACTTTGGAGGTCCTCTGCAAGAATCTCATTCATACTGACAATCGAAGAGATACTCATACATTTCTTATCTGCAACATTAATCTGGGACCTAGATTTCCTGGCACAAGCCAGCAGCTTGTGGCTTTTATATACAGAAACACAGACTTGACCAAAATGGCCTTGCAATGCATGAATCCTCCACTAAATTTTGGTTCTATTCCTGCTATATTTTGGCTAGGATTTACTGAAGTTCTGATATACTGGTAACAGAATCTCTATAACAGAACATGCTGAAGTATCAACCTAATGTGCAGGCTTGTTGATACTGGCTGAACACCATTAACACCATACTTAGCTGGTGGCAAGGTTTCAGTGTGTTGTCTGCATTTCACTAAGAGGCCATAGTCTCCGAATAAATGGATGTACATTTAGAAAGGAGATGAGGAGGAATTTCTTTAGTCAGAGGGTGGTGAATCTGTGGAATTCATTGCCACTGGAGGCTGTGGTGGCCAAATCAATGGGTATTTTTAAGGTGGAGATTGATAGAGTCTTGGTTAGTAAGGGTGTCAGGGGTTATGGGGAGAAGGCAGGTGAATGCAGTTGAGAGGGAAAGATAGACCAGCCATGGCAGAGTAGAACTGATGGGCTGAATAGCCTAATTCTGTTGATATAACTTATGAACAATTAAACAGTTAAGTGTCAAGAGTTAATAGATAAGAGTGTTTTATTGTCATTTCCCAGATAGTGCAATGAAATACTTACTTGCAGCAGCACACCAGAATATGTTGTTAATGATTTGTCCTATTTTGCCATCTGCTTCCCCGCTTTCAGGGGCTATTGAATTTAACCTCAGCATGTCCACATTTAATGCCAGTGTGCTTAATATGCAATTTTGATCATCCTCACATTAATGACCTGGAATTCAGCAGAACATGATCTGACCGAGGTGACTCAAGGAGAAGATCCATTAGCAACATTAATCTTAAATGCATGGATTAGATTTCAATGAAATAGGCACTTTGTGTAAAAATGAGTGTTGCATGCAAACTTCTTAAAGAGCAAACACAATTATGCTACGAGTTGGTTACGGAAAGAACACAGACGTTTCAGTTTTGTGGAAATTGCTCAGCAGTTTCTGGCTAAGATGGATACACCATTAAAGGGAATTATTTGCCAATTGCTGCAAGAGTTATGGTGCTCCTTTTCTGCCTTAGAAGAGATGCATACCATGCACTTAACTCTGTAGAAATTTCATGACAGACCAAACTAAACACTGCAGAAAGTAGCCCTACAATTTCCTGACATCACCAAATCTTGTGGATGAAAACATCTGAAGAATATGTGATATCTATAACGATGCTAAGTGGGACCCATTGGGTTCCAGCATCACACGGGAGGGCTGGTTCCCCAACGCAATATTCCACCTCTCCACCAATTCCAATATTGGTGGCCAGTGGGGGGGGGGGGGCTTCTGGAGCACAGGTATGGATGTTGTGGGATGAAGGGACTGGTTTCCAGAGTGCTAGTATGGACATTGTGGGCCAAATGCATACTTGGGCTGGCAGCTCAGTCACTCACGGCTGGTGAGCTGGCAGTTGACTCATGGCTATTCCTTGAAATTCCATTTCAAGCAGGGTGCAAGGCCACCTAATTCAACTGCAGTTTCTTACCACTTCAAGCAGGGTGTAAGGCCAGCAAGGCAACACAGCTTTAGCATTTACAAACCAAAGGCAACACAGCTTTAGCATTTACAAACCAAAGGCAACACAGCTTTAGCATTTCCAAACCAAAGGCAACACTGCTTTCGCATTTCCAAACCCAAGGCAACACTGCTTTAGCATTATAAAACCAAGGCAACACTGCTTTAGCATTTCCAATCCAAAGACAACACAGCTTTAGCATTTCCAAACCAACAGAAACACAGCTTTAGCATTTCCAAACCAAAGGCAACACAGCTTTAGCATTTCCAAACTATATTTTCAAACCACATTAAGGGCACTGACAGGTCAGTAAAACCACTCACAGTTTAGTAGACATGTGTTCATTGCTATTCACAGCTCAGACTGAGAGACGTGAACCTCTCGCTCCCCCATCTTGCAGAGACTGACTGAGGCACTCAAAACTTCTTGGTTTTATATTCCTTCCGGAAGGGGCGTGGCCTTCAGGAAATAGAATCTCAACATTTTGTAAACACTAATAACTCTTTTAATTTTCATCGATGGGAAAAATTCTTGTCCTGCACAGCGGAGGGGGTCTCTGAGTAAGATGGCCAAAAATCACAGCCGTAATTGGCAGCATTTTATTTTCCAAAATCATTATACAGAACAACGGGAAGTGGTCAAGATCAGACTTTTAGTAATATAGATATGATGACATTATGAAACTCATGGGTGGACAGTTGGATACCCAGGGAATGGAGGGGTATAGATTTACGATAAAAGTTCTAGGTCCTATGCTCTATCTTTAGACTTTAAACTGTAGAAATGTAGCTTGGAAACAGGCCCTTCTGCCCACTGAGTCTGTGCCGACCAATGATCACCCTGTACACTAGCACTATCCTATACACTAGGGACAATTTACAATTTACAGTAGCCACTTAACCAACAAACCTGTACGTCTTTGGAATGTGTGAGGAAACTGGAGTACCCAGGCAAAAACCCACACGGTCACAAGGAGAACGTATAAACTCTGTATAAATAGCATCCATAGTCGGAATCGAGCCTGGGTCTCTGGAGCTGTCGACCTGTGACTCCACCGCTGCATCATGTAGACATTTTAAACATTCATCTAAAATTATCTTTATATAGATATTCATTCCACAAATAACATTCCAATCCTCTTTCTCAAAACCATAGCAGGTGAGAAATAACTCAGAAAACATATTTTCCCAATCCTCATTAGATTGGTCCTGGATTCTATATATAAATCATACTATGTGGCAGGGGCCATACTGAAACTCAGCTTGGAAATACTGAAGCAAATGATGGCTTTCAGAAAATATCAGCTTATTATACTTCTTTAAAAGTTGTTAACAAATTTAGAGGACTTTTAAAATATTTAAAAGCCAATTGAACCAATTTAAGTTTGTTATTAATTAAACAATCTCATGCTTAATTAGGTTTTAGTTTAGTTTAGTGTAGAAATACGGCATGGAAACAGGTCCTTCGGTCCACGAAATGTACGCCAACCATCGATTCTCACTTGTTCGATGCTATCTCACTATCTCATCCACTCCCTAAGCACTAAGGACTATTTACAGATGACAAATAACCTAAAAAACCCGCTCATCTTTGGGATATGGAAGGAAACTGGAGCACCTGGAGGAAACCCATCCACTCACAGGGAGAACGTGCAAACCACACAGACAGCACTCTCGTTCAGGATCGAACCTGGTTCTCTGGCACTATGAGGCAGCCACTCTACCAGATGTGCTACTGTGCTGGCCTCCCCGGTGTCCCAGTGTCATTGGTCTCCATTGAAATGTATAGAGTTGCTGTTGTTGACCAGATTAATTTGCTACTGCTGGAGTCCATCAGGACGCCATTGATAAAGTACAGATGACAAAATCCTAGCAACCACATTTAAAAAGGAGCAGCCATTTACATTCTGTGCAGGAAGGAACTGCAGATGCTGATTTAAATCAAAGGTAGACACAAAATGCTGGAGTAACTCAGTGGGACAAGCAGCATCTCTGGAGAGAAATAATGGGTGACATTTCGGGTTGAGATTCTTCTTTAGACTGAAAGTCACGGGAAAGAGAAACGATAGATATAGACAATGATGTAGAGAGATATAAAACAATGAATGAAAGATATACAAAAAAGTATTGAGCACTATTGTGGAAGTTTTTAGATATTTTGTATGAACATATTGATCATGGATAGACAATGACACAAAATATAGATAACTTGGATGTATATGAAATGATTGTGCAAAAAATAATGATTTTGATTATCTTGAGAGTGTATGTTTGTGGATTTTGAATACATGTGTAAAACAGCCCTTGCCTGCTGCAGTGTTATAAACCAACAGAGTACATTATATGGGAATTAAACATTCAATTCCTTCGATTTGGCATAGAAATTCATGACAAAATGAGATTTAAAAATCATGTTATATTGTGAGTTCTTGTGTGAATGGGATCAGTTTGTTATTTGGATACTTTGGGTATTTAAAAAAAATATTTTAACCTTTTCATAAGAATGGAATAGATGTTTTGATCCAGTAATTGAATTTAGATGAATTTAATTGATTTGATGACACTGATGAACATGAATTTTTTGTTGGGTATTTACTATTTGTTTTAACGTTTAATTTGTGTTAGGCATTTTGTTGAACAAAATAATTTATACTTGTTTTTTAAAACTGCAAAAAAAACACTTTTTCTTTACTTTTTTCAGATGCCTCCGAAGAAGAAATGCAAATGCCCAACCTGGCATAGCTAGAGCTCACCTTGAAGTGAATTTCTCTGTTATTCCTGAGTCTAAGAGGGATCTTAAAAATGGACACATCTTGTACTTGTATAACTCGTTTGGAAAAAGTCGGTCTGAATGGGAAAGTAGTGGGCCGAAAAGCATGTTATGCGTGGTTTGAAGAGCCAAAACGTAGTTTACAATGCCAAAATTGAAAAGTTGAGGAAAAACAGGGTGTACAGAGTTGCTTATTGGTTACAGTCTGAGGATTATGATGATGCTACTGATTATAAAATGCCAATGTATCAGCTAGCAGCTGATCTTCATGTTGAAGACTTTTTGCTAGAAATTGTAATTTCTTTACCTGTCTGTTGCGAACTTACAGCATATAATACAATAATATTAAAGTTCTGATGGTCAGAATATCACATTTTTGAATTTTCAAGGCAGTCTGGATGTTTATTACTATTTCCATCATTACGGTTAATTTTGTAATTAGCTAATTAATTAGGTAATTAACTAATTATATACTTTAATTTCAGGTCATCCAAGTAGGATGTATCATATTTGTTTCAGAATGCTTAGATCTATAATAACTGAACATTTCATTCAGTTCTCTTAATTTTTAAGAACGTTTGGGCTTTTATGTCAATTGACTGTCCTCGATCACAGCTTTTGTGTTCAGTTAATGAAAAAGCAATAGGGAACAAGATGCTAATTTCTGAGTATGTAAATTACCATAACTTTTTTTAATACTGAAGATATGAACGTGAATTAGGTATCAAATTGAAGTTCTTTTTATGCTTTATCTGATGAGATAAATTACAGGCTTGATTTTTAACATCTCAAAATTTTGTAACATCCCTACACACTAGGGACAATTTACAATTTAATAGAATCCAATTAACCTACAAACCTGCACGCCTTCAGAGTGTGATTGGAAACCAGAGTACTTGGAGAAAACCAATGTGGTCATAGGTACACAGAGAATGCACAAACTCTGTACAGACAGCACCTGTGGTCAAGATTGAATCTGGTCTCTGGTGCAGTAAAGGGCCCGTCCCACTGTGGCGACCTAATTTACGAGTTTAGAAGAGTTTGCGCTTGACTCAAACTCGCAACATGGTCGACATGTGGTCCTAGGAGGTCCTAGGTGGTCACTGTAAAGTCTCCTTCATGCTCGAGGGAAGTTCCCGCATACTCGCGGCCTCAGTTTGGTCGAGGAAATTTTTTTAGCATGCTCGTGGAGTCCATAATAGCCCATTGTTAGCTGGGGAAGATGTGCTAACAACAAGGATACAAGGATGTGGAACTGTGGCACTAGCATAATGACAAGTAATCATGTATGGTCTTTCCGCTGACAATAAACTAAATAAATTAAACTAAACTAAACCAAACTAATTGTGCCTTATCTAATAATTAGATGGGTAACCCTTTAGTATTAAGCAACAATTCCTGGTTCTAGATTCTCACACAGAGGAATCATCCTTCCTATTTCCACCCTTTCAAGACTTTCAGGATGTCATCCTCAAGATCCTACAGGGGATAATCCATGTTGGTCGATTCTACTATGAATCTTATAGCCATCTCACCTGTGGAATTGTGCATCGTGCTTTGGTTGCATCATAGAATCAAAGTGGAATGAGTAAATATGAAGTTACCTCCAGCTGTGAATAGATTCTGCACCTTCATGCAACCATATGTTTGTATAACCATAAGACATAGGAGCAAAATTGGGTCATTCAGTCCATTGAGTCTGTCCCACCATCTAATCATGGCTCATTTATATTTTCCTCTAAACCCCATACTTCTGCCTTCACCCCATAACCTTTGATGCCCTTACTAATCAAGAACCTATCATTCTCTGTTTCAAAAATACTCAAAACTTGGTCTCCACCGCTGTCTGTATCAATGAATTCCTCAGATTCACAACCCTCTGGCTCAAGATATTCTTCCCCTTTTCTGCTGTCCCCATGACATAGAGCTTTTCTTCCGTCACTTCCACCTCTGCACCTTCTTCTTTGGGAGGGAGTCCTTACCACCCAATGACTCCCTCACCTGTCTCCAATATTCCTCCTTACCTTGGAACCCCCCCCCTCCTCCCTTGCTCCCTTCCTGCACCCTTGTTTAACCACCCCTCATGAGATCACAGCTTCCCTAGCCAATAATGGATCTACCGGGGCATCATCCTGCCTGAGGCCATTTGTCATCGGTTTGATTTGTCCTGGTACTTTCTCGCTTCCAGCTCTACACTCCCTACCCCCTACTTTCAGTCTGAAGAAGGGCCCGACCCAAAACGTCACCCATTCGTTCTCTCCATAGATGTTGCCTGACCCATTGAGTTATCCCAGCACTTTACTTTCTTTCTTTGGTTTAAAATCAGCATCTCAGTTTCTTTGTTTCACCATTCTAAACCACATTGGTTTGAGGTGAGTTGACATGGTATTGTCAATGCAGCACTTTGTGTCTATGTAGGGCATTCTGGGTTATAATCTGCCCTTTCAAGCAAAATCATTAAGGTCAATGTTTGTATATCCAGGCAGTATTTGATCCAATTCCCTTTTAATGATTCCGGTTTACCACTAGTCAAATAACCGAATGGGAAAAATATAAATTATTTATCTTTACGAAGGGAGTTCTTCACAGAGTGTTTCGCATTTAAGTGCTATATAACTATATTGAGTTATCTCCTTCCTGTGTCCTTTATTCTAATATATATATATATGAAGCCCAAACAGCAATGACATTTTCTTTGATTACACAATAATGAAATTCCAGTGTGAATTTTGGTTGTGACTTAATTTTCTTCAAGTATTATGGACATTATCGGCCCTAAGGTGGTAATCACCAAACTAAGCACAGAAGTAGAGGATAATGAGAATCTCCCAGATTACAATGACTACAAGGTGAGACCACACCTGGAGTATTGCGCACAGTAAGGGAGATTATGTGTTCGGCACGGACTAGAGGGGTCGAGATGGCCTGTTTCCGTGCTGTAATTGTTATATGGTTATATTATTATATGTCCAAACAAAATTACATTTATTCTCAGTCTTCGATTAGTAAGTGTGACCTTATACGATTTTAAAAATATATATTGTGGTATTTTCTATGTCTTAATTATCTTGCCTGCCATGATGCTTCAGAATCTTCCTACAGTACATTTTCAATGTTTGCAAGAATGTTCACTAGAATGTTTAATATGTTTTTTTTAATTAAAACATTTGTATTTATTTAAATGAAGCAAGATATATTAGTCTGAACTTGTTTCTGTTTTGGGAAGTTATTAATGGGTAATTTGACAGAAGGTGTTAATGGTAGGAAAGGGATTGCTGAGTCAAGGAGTCATACAGCACGGAAACAGGCCCTTCGGTCCAGCTTGCCCATGCCGCCCAAGATGCCCCATCCAAGCTAGTCCCATTTGCCTGCGTTTGGCCCATATCACACTAAGCCTTTCCTATTCATGTACTCGTGCAAGTGTCTTTTAAATGCTGTTATAACACCTGCCTCAACTACCTCCTCTGACAGCACGTTTCATATACCCACCACCCTCTGAGTCTAAACGTTGCCCCTCAGGTTTGTATTAAATCTTGTCCCTCTCACCTTTAACGTATGCTCTCTGGTTCTTGATTCCCCTCCTCTGGGTGAAAGACTGTGCATTTAACCTATCCATTCCCCCTCATGATTTTATACATGTCTATAAGATGACTCCTCGCATTCTATGGAATAAAGCCCCTGCCTGCACAAACTCTCCCTATATCTCAGACCATCAAGTCCTGGCAATATCCTCATTAAAAACTGCACAGGATATTGTCCTTCGAAAGTAATGCAGAGTCCGGATTACCCTAAAGGCTACCTGCAAATAGGCACCGGGTCAATAATATCAAAAGATAGAGATTAAAAACATACCGTTTTGAGGCAATGGAAGGGATTTCATTCTCAAAACACAAATTGCTGGCGTAACCCAACGGGTCAGGCAGCATCTGTGAAGGGATTGGATAGGCGATATTTTGAGTCGGGACCTACCTTCAGATTGATGGCAGTCATGGGGGAGAAATCCAGTGAAGGGAGGTGGGGGCGGGACAAGGCCTGGCAAGTGATAGGTGGATACAGGTGAGCTACAGGCTGATTGGTAAATGGGTGGAAGTAAGTGATAAAAGCTCGAGATAAAAACAGGCAACAGGGTGTCATTTAAGGAGAGGAGTGAAATGTAAACGGTGATGGAGGAATATGTCGAGTGGGGAGGGGGAGGGGAAATTAGAGATATGGGTGCGCATTAGGGTGGATGAATTTCACTGTACCTCAGTACGTGATAATTTAGTACCATTGAGCCATTGATGTATTTCTAATGTGTATAATGGGAATATTAGGAATTTGGTTTATATTTTCCAACTCATAATATAAATACTTAGAATTAATTATTTATTGGACCAAAATGTTCAGAATAGAAAAATCTTCATTACATTTATCTACAGTTAAAAAAAAAATCAAAATTGCTTTAATGAATGAAGAGAAATCAAATGAAAAAATCATTTTTTTCTCTCTCGTTGCCAGAGTTCCCAAGTTAACAGCTTCACTGGGAGAATTATTGAACGAATGCTCCTATTTAATTTAGATTACGAACATAAATTATCCTCAAGCCACATTGTGCGTGCCCTCTACTATTTTTTTTTTCAAATGGCAGTGTGTTACAGTAATAGATGTTTAAAATTGTTCAATTTCAGCAAGTTTTCTACCATTGATAGTTGACTATAGATTATCCACTTGAAGCCTATGCTGTAATTCAAGTGAAATTCATCAGTGAATTAGGTGTTGTAGCCAAAAGATATATTATTCAAACTGTTAGAATTAATTGTTCAGTACCATTGAAAGACATTATTTGCCCAAATTCAATGAATACAAAATATTGATACTAAAATAATGACATGTAGTCCAGTGGATTAAGAAGAATACCAGATTAAGAGCAGGGCAGCATGGTTGGGCAGTGGTAGAATCACAGAAGGGGTTTGGGAAGTGAACATCCAGTGCTTCATTCCTTGTCAATTGTCATAGAGTCGTAGAGTTGTGCAACACATAAGCCTTTGGCCTACCACATCAATGCCAACCATGAAGCCAATCTAAGACATTGTTGCTGCTTACATTGGGCCTACATCCCTCTGCTGCATTCCATTCCAAGTACCTGTCAAGACTCCTTTTAAGGTGGCGCAGCTGCTGAAATAGAAACGCCAGTTCAATCCTGACTACGGGTGCTGTCTGTACGGAGTTTGTACCTTCTCCCTGTGACTATGAGGGTTTTCTCTGGACGCTCCGGTTTCCTCCCACACTCCAAAGATGTGCAGGTTTTCAGGCTAATTGGCTTTGGAAAAAATTGTAAACTGTCCCTTTTGTGCAGAATAGTGTAAGTGTACGGGGTGATCGCTGATCGCAGGGACTTAGTGGGCTCAAGGGCCTGTTTCTGTGTTCTATCTCTAAGTAAAAGGTCTAAAAAAGAAATACCAAATTAAATACTAAAAAACCTGGATTATCTATGAGGTCACCTGAACTGGATAAACTGAACTAAATTGAACACCCCCGCCACTAAATTAGCACTGTGGATTATTCATTATCCCTCAAGAACCTATTTAATAGGTTTTTTGATTCAATGATTGAGATACAGCATGGAAACAGGCCCTTTGGCCCACAGAGTTCACACCAGGAGCAGGGGGAAGTAATGTAGATGGGACATCTTGTTCGGCAAGGGCAATTTGGGCTGAAGGGCCTGTTTCCGTGTTGGGTGACTCTATGACTAATAGAGTGAAGAAATGTGAGACAATTATTCCAGGTGCCTGGGCCAATATTTATCTCTCAATTATTATAGTTATTAAATTGCTGCTTGTGAGAACTTGCCACATGGCATCTTACTTCATAAAGCATGGACATGGGCCTTTCAGTCTGTGAAGTCCCATTTACCATCACACCCACTTTACACTCATCCAACGCTAATCCCATTTTATTCTCCCCATATTTCCATCAGCAATCCTCAAAGTCTATTACCCACCTGCATACCAGGGCCAGTTTTCAGTGACCGGGCCATGCTCTCATTTTACTCCTGCCATCAGTAAGAGGATATAGGAGCCTGCAAACTGTAGCGTCCAGGTTCAGGAACAGCTTCTTCCCACCAACCATCAGGCTATTAAACACCATGAACACCATGGGCGGCATGGTGGCGCAGCGGTGGAGTTGCTGCCGTACATTGCCTACAGCACCAGAGACCCGGGTTGGATCCCAACTACGAGTGCTGCCTGTACAGATTTTGTATGTCCTCCCCGTGACCACCTGCATTTTCTCCAAGATCTTCGATTTCCTCCCACAATCTAAAGATGTACAGGTTGATTGGTTAGTTGCCCTGGTATGTGTAAAATTGTTGCTAGTGAGTGGAGAATAGTGTTAATGTGTGGGAATCACTGGTTGGTGCGGACTCAGTGGACCGAAGGGCCTGCATCTAAATTAAACAAAGCTAAAACTCCAACTAAACTACGAACTACAAACCGCCTGATTTGCATTAGGGACTTGTTGTGTTTTTTGCATTATATATTTTTTTAATTTACTGAACGTTTTTTGTTTGTTCTTTTATATTATCCATTAGTTCAGTTACAGCGCGGAAACAGGCCTTTCGGACCACCGGGTCCGCGCCAACCAACGATCCCCACACATTAACACTATCCACGAGGGACAATTTCTACATTTACCAAGCCAGTCAACCTACAAACCTGTACGTCTTTGGAGTGGGAGAAAACCGAAGATTTCAGAGAAAACCCACGCAGGTCACGGGGAGAACATACAAACTCCGTACAGATAGCACTCTTGTTCAGGATCGAACCCAGATCTCCGGCACTGCATTCGCTGTAAGGCGACAACTCTACCGCTGCGCCACCATTGAGTACTGTATTTACAACTCTGTTGTGCTGCTGTTGCAATTAAGCATTTCATTGGTTTATTTCAAAATAAAACTACACACCATGGTGATTGACCACTGATTGTGTCCATTCCCAATTCTTTGCTGACACATAATTAAGTAGATACTTTTAGTAGAAGAGCACTAATAGACTTTCTAGAAGTATTTAACTGTTAAGATATATTTAATTTATTATGAAACAATTCCGCACATCGATATAATGAGCAAATTATTCAGTGCAGTTTTACAAAAGTAATTTCCACTTATATAAATTGGGTTATTCAGAGGTGAGGCCTGAGTTTTAAATGCTTATTCTCGTGATAGGTCCATTTTTAATTGTATTAATAGAATTTCACTGCTTCGGCTGCTTGGTATCAATGGTGATTCAATTGGTAACATTTAAAATCAGAAAAATCTAAGCTGATGTGAGCTGCCCAGATGAATTATTTCTTCTGTCCTGCCCCTCCTCTCTATCAGCTTTCCTTGCCCCCCTCCACCAACCCAAAATGTCATCTATCCATGTTCTCCAGAAACTTTAGACTTTAGACCTCAGAGATACAGCATGGAAACAGGACCTTCGGCCCAAGGAGTCCACGCCAACCAACGCTCAACCTGTACTCTAACACTGTCCAACACACTAGGGACAATTTCACCACTTACCAATGGAAACTAATCTAATAACTTTTATGTCTTTGGAGTGTGGGAGGAAACTGGAGCATTCAGAAAAAACCCATGCGGTCACAGAGAGAACCTACAAACGGCAAACAGACCGTGTGCGGACGTGGCGCTGGTCGACGAGAGGTCGAAGCCAAAGAACGGAATGGAAACAAGGCCGAAATGACAATAAACCGAAAGAGTCTGAATACGAAACTCCTACTAACCGAAAGGATGGGACTCCTAAATGCAAACTAACCGAATGGCCGCTCTGTCGAAACGCCACCTACCCGAAAGGCAGCGTCGCCTACAGGCCAAAGGGCCGACTGCCGCTCAACAGAAAAGTCCAATAACGGACTTAACGTTGCCGGGGGGCAGGGCTTGTCAGCAATTGGTCCAGACCCCCGCGTCCATCACATCACTGTGAAGGCATGAACATTGTCTCAAACCTCCCCTCCGACGGACCCGCAGAATGCGGAGGGTGGCCGTGGGAGAGTGGGGGCTGTCCCGAGCAATGCACACCTTCGGCCGCTTTCAACTTGATGCTTGGTTTCAGATTGCCCAGTCACCTATGGCTTGTGTGGGAAAATGAACCCCACGCTCCTGTCTTCCCCTTCTCTCTCCCCTCTTCTCTCTCTCCTCCTCTCTCCTCCCCCCTCTCTCCCCGTCCTCTCTCTCCCTCCCTTCTCTTTCTCCCCTTCTCTCTCTCCATTCTCTCTCTCTCCCTTCTTCTCTCTCTCCTCCTCTCTCTCCCTCCCTTCTCTCTCCCTCCCTTCTCTCTCTCCCTCCCTTCTCACCTCTCCCCCCACCACCCCCCCCTCTCTCTCCCTTCTCTCTCTCCCCTTCTCTCCCCCTTTTCTCTCTCCTCCGTCTCCACACGCGGGAACGTCCCACAGTCACTGACCACGATGCACCACCATCGGACCCCAACCTCCACACCAGGGTGATTCCCCCCTCCCTCCGACCACGGTCGGTGACTGTGGGACGCTCCCGTGGGTGGAGACGGAGGAGAGAGAGAGAAGAGGCAGAGAAGGGAAGAGAGAGAAGGGAGCGAGAGAGAAGGGAGAGGGAGGGGGGGAGAGAGGAGGGGAAGAGAGAGGAGAAGAGCGAGAAGAGTGGAGAGAGAGGAGGAGAGAGAGAAGATGGGAGAGAAGGGAGAGAGAGAAGGGAGAGAGAGAGGGGAGAGAGAGAGGGGAGAGAGGGGAGAGAGAGAGAAGAGGGAAGCGTGGGGTTCATTTTCCCACACAAGACATAGGTGACTGGGCAATCGGAACCCAAGCACCAAGTTGAAAGCGGGCGAAGGTCTGCATCGCTCGGGACAGCCCCCACTCTCCCACGGCGACCCTCCGCGGGCTGCGGGTCGGGTGGAGCGGAGGTTTGGGACAATGTTCATGCATTCACAGTGATGTGATGGACGTGGGAGTCTGGACCAATCGTTGATAAGTCGCGCCCCCCGGCAACGTCAAGTCTGTTATTGGACTTTTCTGTTGAGCGGCATTCAGTCCTTTGGCCTGTAGGCGATGCTGCCTTTCGGGTAGGTGGCATTTCGACAAAGCGGCCATTCGGTATGTTTGCTTTTAGGCGATGCAGCTTTTTGGTTCCTTGGGATTTAGCGTCACGCCCTTTCGTTTAGGCATTTAGGCATCCCATCTTTTCGGTTAGTAGTCGTTTTGTCTTCGGGCTCTTTCGGTTTATTGGCGTTTCGGCCTCGTTTCCATTACGTTCTTTGGCCTCGATTTCTTTGCTTCGGCCTCTTGTCTGTCAGCGCCACGTCCGGGTACCAAACAGACAGCACCCGTAGTCAGGATCACACCCAGGTCTCTAGCGCTTTAAGGCAGCAACTCCACCGCTGTACTACCATGCCATCGTGACCCGCTGAGTTATTGCAACATTTTGGATCTTAATGTTTGTAAGCCGGCATCTGCAGTTTCTTGTTTCAACATGCTGAATTATGAGCTAATTGGCTTATTAAGGCCTCGCCTCGAAACATCATCTATTCCTTTTCTCCAGAAATGCTGCCTGTCCCGTTGAGTTAATCCAGCTTTTTCTGTCTATCTTCATGCAGAGAGAGACATGGTCCAAGAAATGACAACATTGCTGGTCTCTTGGCTGTGCTGACATACACTCATATTTTATGTATTCGTGCAGATTTAAACCTACAAAGAGCTGATTCTGAATTTGCCCCACACTTCAGAGAGCCCAGCTAATACTCAGCAGTCAATCAGAAAGAATAGCAATCTGACATCTTCAATTATCATCTGGTAATAAGGGCTACATTTGACAATTGTTGAACTGTAGGATTATCAGAGCGGATATTTCCCATGGCTGAGCGATAAGGAACCAGGCAGGAAGGGGGTGGAATTCATTTATATTGGTTAATAGAAGGATTAGCTGTGAATTGAGGGAGAATGTGTTCAGCTGAAAAGAGAACTCACTCACTGAAAGGCAGACATCTCATTAAAAAAATAAGCATTTGATATGCTGTCTCATTGAAGGTTATGCGATGTGAGCTACGAATTCTGTGCAAGCTTCACAGCTCCATTTTGGATGGAGAGGACACGATGGGTCTAATGACCATGTTCTATGCTCTAAATGGAATTGATTGCCACGGATGGCTGTGTTAGCCAAGTCAATGGATATTTTCAAGGTGGAGATTGATATATTCTTGATTAGTACAGGTGTCAGAGGTTATGGGGAGAAGGCACGAGAATGGGGTTGAGAGGGAAAGATAGATCAGCCATGATTGAACGGTTGAGTAGACTTGATGGGATAAATGGCTGAATTCTGCTCCTATAACTTATACACTTATGAACTTAAAAATGTCTTACAAACTTCTCAAGATGCACCACAGAAAGCATACAATCAGGTTGTATCTTAGCTGGGTTTGGCAAGTGCTTTGCCCAAGGCTACCATAAATTGCAGAGTTATTAATGTAGCCCAGTCCATCGCACACACAAGACTCCCCACCATTGACTCCACCTACACTTCATGCTGCCTCGGGAAAATTGCCAGCATAATCAAAAATCTTTCCCACCCAGGTCATTGCTTCTTATATACACTTCCATCAGGCAGACGATACAAAAGCTTGAAAGTGCGTACCACCAGACTCAGAAACAGCTTCTTCCCCTCTGTTTACAGGCTTCTGAACTATCCTTCCACAGCCAGGGTGCAGTCAGATTCTCCTGTACCTCAATGTGAACATTAGACTTGGTCTCTGGAACTGGTGCGCTACAATGCCGAGAACTATATTCTGCACACTGCATCATCCCCTTTGCTTTGCCTATTGTACCTGACTTTGGGTTGATTGTATTTACGTATAATATTATCTGATCTAATTGGATAGCACGCAAAACAAAGCATTACACCATAACAGTGCACGTGGCAATAATGGACCTTACCTACACCTAAATTCCTAAGCCACCCCTATAGATTATTCTAATTTTTATTCCAAGGTGATAAATTCATGTTCATAATTCATAGGAGCAGAATTTAGGCCATTTAATCGTGGTTGATCTATATTTCCCTCTCAACCCCATTCTCCTGCCTTCCTTTGTAACCTTTGACACCTTTACTTATCAATAGTGCCAGGATGTTTAGGCACTAAATAACTCTCAAATAGGCAGGCAAAAAGGCAAAATAAAATTACAAAAAAGGCACTAAAAAGGCATTTATTGACAAAATGCGTAAAAGGGCATTTATTTCCACCACCAAAATATGGTTAAAAATAATAATATTAAGGTATTCTACATTAAATGACCAAAGTTGACTGGTTGTACCTAATTGCTAGCATCTTTTTCAAATTATCTGGTGTAAACTATGCCGTCTGTCAGACAGAATATGCTTCAGTTGTGAAAACATTATTTCTTCCCCAGCTGAGGTCATTGGTGCATACTCGAAACAAGCTACAGACTCTATATTCATGTCGATATCTTGTGCATTATAACTACCTTTGAGAACTTTAGCCATGTTTTGTATTTCTTCAAGATCTTTGTTACCTAAAATCACTCCCTCACATTTTCCTTGTTTGCATTTACCTGCATCGCCAAGAACTATACGAATATTGTCAGTTACTTTGTTGAAAACCTGCAAGTTATTCACTAATGTTTCGCCACATTTCTCAAGGGAAGTGGTAGCTTGTGGGAAATTTGCAAAATTGGAAGCAATATACACAAGATCGCGGTGGAGGGACTTTTTCTGCATGATTTCACTGACGGTCCTGACTGCAGCAGATTTTTCTTCTTCAAAACAGTTGACGATTTATTTTATCTTTTCAAAATTTGCAGCATAATAGAGTACAGCAGAGACCCATGTACCCCACCTAGTCAAAATGGGCTGAGGAGGTAGCGGAATCTCAGGTGTCATTTCCTTGCACACGTGACGGTACTTTGAGGAAGATTTCATTGACATTGCCAAGGCGATTGACATTAGGAAATAAGCTACATCTGTGCTTGGCAATTCTATGAAGTCCTTGAGCTTAGCATGTCAAATGCAACATTTTGGGGAATCAAATTTTAAGTCACAAACAGAAGTACATTCTCATGTTTTATACCTTCTGGCTAAAGTACAGCAAGTGAAGATGTAAACAACTGAGCAATAGTTGAGCTGTTTGACTTCTCCAATACTTCCGATGTCAACAAATACTTCTTTGATGGTTGACCTGCCTCCAGTGTACAGATGACCACATTGGCAACATATCTCCCCATAGCATTGGTTGTCTCGCCTATTGGGATCCATATTTTGTTGCATGCAACTTCATCTCAAATTTTCTGCACAACAATGTTGAAGTTGCTGTAAACATAATTTTTCCACAATAATGACTCGCTTTGTATATGTTCCTCTGTGTATTTGTTCCTCGGAGAGATTTGTTTTCCAATTTCCACAGTGGAATTCCAGCATCAATGAATGCCTTGCACAAGTCATCGAAAACTCAGATTTGCAACTGGAGCCAGCAATAAATGTTGTGAGGAGACAAGCTTGGGTATTTTGCTTGGGTAGTCTACACCCCAGCAGTATCAACATTGACTAATTTTAGATAGCCCTTGTCTTCTTGTTCCTCCCTCTCCCCTTCCCAGCTCTCCTTCTAGTCCTACTGTCTCCGCCTCTTCCTTTCTTCCCCCCCCACATCATTCTGAAGAAGCGTCTCGACCCAAACGTCGCCTATTCCTTCTCTCCATAGATTCTTCCTCACCCGCTGTTCTCCAGCATTTTTCATCTACTTTCGATTTTTCCAGCATCTGCAGTTCTTTCTTAAATAGATCTTGGAAAAGACTGAACCAACGGGCAGCGGCACGAACGAATGAACGACCAACGGTGGCGCCCCTGGTTTTGTCCCGGTGGTGGAAGTTTTTTTATGTTTTACTATGTTAACACATTAATAATAACTTAATAATATTAACATGTTAACATAGAAAATGTCATTGTAATCACAGTACAAATAGAGAAAATAGCACGACCTTTTAGCAAAACGGCAAAAAAAAAGGCTGAATTTGGCACTCGTTCTTGAAAAAGGCATTATCCTGGTGAAATCATCAAAAAAGGCATTATAAGGCATTTATGGCAAAATCTTGGCTCTACTTATCAAGTACCTGTCATATGGTCATAATGTCATGTGATAGGAGCATAATTAGGACATTTGGCCCATCAAGTCTACTCCGCAATTCAATCATGGCTGTTCTATTTCTCCCTCCTAACCCCATTCTCCTACCTTCTCCCCGTAACCCCTGACATCCGTCAATCTCCGCTTTAAAAATCCACAATGACTTGGCCTCCACTGCCATCTGTGACAATGACTTCCACAGATTCACACCTTCTGGCAAATAATTTCCTCTTCATATCCTTTCTAAAGGTATGTCCTTTTATTCTGAGGCTGTGCTCTCTGGTCCTAGACTCACCCACTAATGGACACATCCAATCTATCCAGGTCATTCATTATAAGGTATGTTTCTATGAGATCTCTCCTCGTGCTTCTCACCTCCAGTGAGTACAGGCCCAATGCCATCAAATGCTCATCATATGTTAACCCCATCATTCCTAGGAACTTTCTCATTTACCTCCTCTGGACCCTCTCCAATGCCAGCACATCCTTCCTCAGATATGTGACCCAAAACTGCTCACAATACTCTAAATGTGTTTTGACTGGTCCCTTATAAAGCCTCAGCATTACATCCCTGCTTTTCTATTCTAGTTCCCTCAAAATGAATGCCAATATTGTATTAGCCATCCTTGCTACCGATTCAACCTACAAAATAACCTTTTGGGAATCATGCACCAGCACTCCCATGTCCCTTTATACATCTGATTTTTGAATCCTCTCCCATTTATAAAATAACCTACACCTTTATTCCTACCACCAAGGTGCATGACTTCACACTTTGCTACGCTGTACTCCATCTGCCACCTACTTGCCCACTCTCCCGTCCTTTGATCCTGATCTTGAGTGTCTGTGTAGCATTTGCATGTTCTCTCTGGGACCGAATGGGTTTCTCCATTGTGCTCCTGTTTCCTCCCACATCCCAAAGATGTGCGGGTTTTTGGTTAATTGGTCTCTGTAAATTCAGACTTGAAAGGGGCATAAAGTGACATAATATAGTACTAAGACAAAGATGGCTGAAGGGCCTGTTTCATGCAGTGTCAAGCACAATCATAATCACAATAATACTTTATTAGCCATGTATGTTTTGCAAAACGAGGAATTTCATTTGCCAAGTCGGTCATACACATAAAAAGCAACAGAACACACTAAACACATTTTAACATAAACATCCGTCTCAGAGAGTCCTCCACATTCCCTTCTGTGATGGAAGGTGAAAAAAGTTAAATCTCTTCCCTTTGCTCTTCTGAGGTCGTGGACCTCGACCCCTCCGTTGACAGGATTGTCTTGACTCCCATAGCCGGTGGCAGGCCCTCCGCGACGAGGCTATCAGCTCCTGCATCGGGGAGATGTTAGCTCCCCCGCGCCAGACGATCGAACCCCGCATCGAGGCTGGTTGAACCTTCCGTGATGTTGGAATTCCCGACATCCACGGCCTCTCCCAAGACTGCGAGCTCCCGATGTAAAGTCCGCAGGCAAGGGATCGACTCCGATGTAAGTCCACGTCCTGCGGTGTGTCCCAAGGTCTGTCCGAGGAAGCCTCCAGCTCCATTGATGGCAGGCTGCAGAGTGACCGGATGCACGATCTGAAAATCAATTGCATTTCCGGCAAGGTAAGAAACTGAAAAAAGGTTTCCACTGGCCCCTCCCCCTCCCCCTCCCCCCACATAAAACAAACCGGAGAACAATTACACAAACTTTTAACACACACTAAAAAATGTTTAAAATATGAAAAAAACAGATTGTGGCTACCAATTGTGCGGCGCCCCTGGTGGTAAAATAAACTAAGCTAAACCAAACAAATAAAGAGGAAGAAGTTTGGACTTTTTTGCCTTCCATCACAGAGGAATGTGGGGAATCCACTGTGGTGGATGCTTATGTTAACTTTTATGTAGTTGTGTGTCTTGTTGCTTTTTTTTGTATGGTTGTATGGCAATTCGCATATCACTGTACATGTACATTGGTACATGTGACAATAAAAGACCTTTGAAACCTTTAATCCCATTAATGTAATGACTTACCTACAATTAATATGATTCAGCAGACTAGTCTACAGTCTATCGGCTAAATGAAATCTTCATTCAGTCGTGCTAGTCCCATTGCTGTCTTTCTGCCACAGATGGGTATATTTATTGAAGAATTAAGAAGAATATTCCTCGCCAGGGAGTGGTTGGAATATGGAACTTGCCTGCCCTGCAACATAGGGAAGGGCTGATGCAAATAGTTTTGATGTATTTAATCTAAATGCTGGACAAAGGAATAGAAGCTTAAACTTTATTTTAGTTTCATTTAGAGATACAGCATGGAAACAGGCCCAACAGCCCACCGAGTTTGCGCCGACCAACAAATACCCGTACACTAGTTCTATCCTACACAAGGGACAATTTACAGAAGCCAATTAACCTTCAAACTGGCATGTCTTGAATTGTGGGAGGAAACAAGAGCACCCAGAGGAAAGCCACATGGTTGTAGGGAGAACATACAAACTCCGCACAGACAGCAGCTGGGGTCAGGATCGAACCTGGGGTCTGGCACTGTGAGGCAGCAACTCTACTGCTGCGCCACTGTGGCACCTAACTGTTGGAGCTAAATGATGTAGCTTAAGTTGAGGTGAGTGAGAAGCATTATCACAAGCTGGACAATTTGTCTGTACCTTTCCATTAACTCTCTGTAATTCTACCAGTTCTATGTCCACATGAAAGCTAAGGAACAATTTTCTTTTTAACAAATAAGCATACATGACTTGAATCCTGATCTAGCATCAAATTTGAAAAAATAAATCATTTGTTGCTTTCCTGGGAGGATTAAAATGAATAGTCTCCTTCTCCCCCAAAAATTCAAAATGGTCTGGAGCTTTATTAAGTTACAAAAAAATATTTTGACTAATTTGAACTTTGAAATTCTTGTCAGACTTTGAAAAACATCTTTAATAAATATTCTACATTATACCTCCATCTTTCTTCAACTAAATGTTTGCTTTTATTAAAACATCTCTCAGATCTTCATGGAATACTTGACTTTGTAGTGAATGTATTATAATAAATTACAATAAATTGTGGTTCAAAAACAAAAACAGAACAATGCAGACTGTCTGCTGAATATTATTCACCATTTTAAAAGAACTCTTAAGATGAACATCACGTGTTTAATTTTCTTTCTCATGTAGAGTAATGGCCTCCATAATGGTTCTTGATATTGCAAGTGGTTTTGCTTTGATTTGCTTAACAACTCGAGACTACGCAAGTAACTCAACAGAAAGTGTTACAATTCCATTCTCTAAAGGCTTGTTTTTGTTCTTTGATTTGGTACTGAATCACAAGAGTTAAGGACATAGTGATTCTTCACAGGCAACAGGCAAAGTAGTTTGTCTCCTTCACGGACAGGGTGCCTGAAGTCAGTATTGATGTCACCCATAACACACAGGGCCAGTGGCAACCATTCTATTCTTCTTTGCTATTGTATCTCAGCTCCATTAAGGACAATGGTCTTCAAAGACATTAGTTAATCATAGAGTCATAGAGTGATACAGTGTGGAAACAGGCCATTCGCCCAACTTGCCCACAATGGCCAACATGTCCCAGCTACACTCGTCCCACCTACCTGTGTTTGGTCCATATCCCTCCAAACCTACCCTATCCATGTACTTGTCTAACTGCTTCTTAAACGTTGGGATAGTCCCCGCCTCAACTACCTCCTCTGGCAGGTTGTTCCATACACCCACCACCGTTTGTGTGAAAAAGTTACCCCTCAGATTCCTATTAAATCTTTTCCCTTCACCTTAAACATATGTCCACTAGTCCTCGATTCACCTACACTGGGCAAGAGACTACCTGATCTATTCCTCTCATGATTTTATACACCTCTATAAGATCATCCCTCATCCACCTGCGCTCCAAGGAATAGCGTCCCAGCCTACTTAACCTCTCCCTACAGCTCAGACTCTCTGGTCCTGGCAACATCGTCGTAAATCTTCTCTGTACCCTTTCCAGCTTGACAACATCTTTCGTATAACATGGTGCCCAGAACTGAACACAATATTCTAAATGTGGTCTAACCAACAAACCATACAACTGCAACATGACCTCCCAACTTCTATACTGAAAGCTGCAATACTGCTTGATTGATTGATCAAAAGATACCACATGGAAACAGGCCCTTCAGCCCATCAACTCCATTCTGACCATCGATCACCCTTTCACACTTGTTCTATGTAACCTGACTATTGCATCCAATTCCTTTGGAGGTGGCATGGTGGCGCAGCGCTAGAGTTGCTACCTTGCAGCACCACAGACCCGGGTTCGATCCAGTTACAGGTGCTGTCTGTATGTTGTTTGTATATTCTCCCTGTGATTGCATGTGTTTTCTCAGGGTGCTCCATATTCCTTCCATATTCCATAGAAGTTCAAGTTTGTAGGTTAATTGGCTTCTGTAAATGATCCCTCGTGTGTAGGATAGAACTAGTGTACGGATGATCATTAGTTGGTGTGGACTAGGTGGGCCGAAGGGCCTGTTTCCACACTGTGTCTCTAAATTATACTAAACTAAACTACACATTAGGGAGACCAATTGACCAACAAACCGGCAAGTCTTTGAGATATAGTAGGAATCTGGATCATCCGGAGGAATTCCACACAGACGGCACCCGAGGTCAGGACAAACCCAGGTATTTAGCACCGTGACTTAGAAGGCTCTGCCAGCTATGCCACTTTGCCACCATCTCACCCACTGTGGGTAGAACAACTAAGTGACATACTTCGTTGATGTCAATATTCTCTATGGAGTGGGGGCCGCTGAGAGCAGCACGGTGACACAGAGGTAGATTTGCTGTATTACAGCGCAAAGATCCAGGTTCGTTTCCTGACTACTGGTGGTGTCTGTACGGAATTTGTATGTTCCCCCATGACTGCAAGAGTTTTCTCCCGATGCTCCAGTTTCCTCAGACACTCCAAAGATGTACAGGTTTGTAGGTTAATTGGGTTCGGCAAAAACCTGTAAATTGTCACTAGTCTGTAGGATAATGTTTTGTGTATGGGGATTGTTGGTCAGCTCAGACTTGGTCGGCTGAAGAGACTGTTTCTGCACTGCATCTCTAAAATAAAACTAAAGCTAAACTACAATAGTTTAGTTTAGTTTATTATTGTCACGTGTACTGTGATACAGTGAAAGCTTTTTGTTGCATGCTATCCAGTCAGTGAAAAGACTATTCACGATTGCAATCAAGTAATCTTCAGTGTGCAGTTACAGGATAACATGAACCGCATTTAGTGCGGGATGAAGTCCAGTAAACGTGATTACAGATATTTCAAAAGTCTCCAATGAGGTGGATGGAAGGTCAGGACAGCTCTCTAGTAGGTGAGAGGACTGGTTCAGTTGCTGACAACAGCTGTGAAGAAAACAGTCCTTGAATCTGGATGTTTAAGAGGGAACTGCAGATGCTGGTGAAAATCGAATCTAGACAAATGCTGGGAAACTCAGCGAGTGAGGCAGAATCCTATGGAGCGAAGGAAATAGGCAACGGAATAGGCGAAGGAAATGCCAAGGCATCGTGAAATGTAGATGGAAGTCAATGGAAGGGAGAATGGTTTCTGTTGCCTGCTAACAGCTGAGAAGAATGTATCAGGCAAATTAAAGATACTACATCCAGTGTGATACAAAAAATATGGCACACCTCATGTGCAGAAGCAAATATCTTTGGTCCAAAACGTTCTGGTCATTTTTTTAAAAGGTTCTGTTTCCCATACTTAGTCTGCTCTTCACTTGCCTGTAAAGATCACCCTGTCGTCAACTCTTGGGATTTAGTCAAACGATTATTTTTCTCATCTACATGTACTTAGAATCTATACTGCCTATAAATACTGTGGAGTTTCTTCAGGGTTTCAGATATAATTAGAGTAATTAGTAGAGATCTTAAGAATACTCCACACACAGAAGTATAAATATCTCCAAGTAACATGAAGTTTTGAGAACAAGCATCGGTAAGTTTATGGTTTAATACAGTAAACCCTCGCTATAATGGACCTCGGGGGCGCTATGTTGTCCGCTATGAGGATGTTGACTGCCATAAATAACAATGGAGGACCCGGTGTGGGGGGACCACCGTGAGGGATGATGGGAGAACTAAGGGGGATTTGAGGGGGGGCACTCTAGTTTTGGAATCCTCTGCCCAGGGGATAAGCCTGCGTTCGTTTATTTGTTTTCTCACTTTTTCTGGTGAAGGCAATGTGAACACGTCAGCCAGCCAACAATCGCTTGTCTTTTTCTTTTTTTTGCATTTTTCACCTTTTCACTTTTAGTTTAATTATAATTTCAAGTTGCCGTGTACCTTGTTGTGTGTTATGACTGTTGGCAGACCAATTTCCCTCCGGGGATGAATAAAGTTCAATCGTATAGTATTGGATCATTATAGCCAATTGTCTGCTATAACCGGTCATGGGGGTGGGGTGTAAATATTAACTAGTTTAACCCAAGGGCAGGTGAGAAGAAATATGGTGCCGGGGGGGGGGGGGGGGGGGGGGAGAGGGTTCAACCTGCGGGAATTCAGAAGCCGAGGAGCTGCAGAGATCCTGCTGAGATCTATTGTGCACCAGGGACGGGCCAGGGATGCACCATGCCGCCTTCATGCTGTTCATTCTCTCTGCTCCAGGGAGCACGACACGTGTCACCAGCATTATGAGTCTTTTTGATAGCATATGGATATGCAGGGATTAGATGGATATGGATCATGTGCAAACAGGTGGCATTAGTTTATATTGGCATTATGTAGAACCAAGAAACTGCAGATGTTGGTTTACACGAAAGGGGCACAAAGTGCTGGAGTAACTCAATGGGTCAAGCAGCATCTCTGGATAACATGGATAGGTGATGTTTCAAGTCTGAAGAAGGGTCCTGACTCGAGATGTCACCTATCCATGTTCTCCAGAGATGCTGACTGACCCGCTTAGTTGCTCCAGCACTTTGTATCCTATCTTAGCATTATGTTTGGCTCATTTATTGTGGACTAAAGGGATTGTTCTTTGCTGTTCTATGTTCTATTCATCAAGTTGCTCTGTTCAGGAGCAGTTTGGGATGGACTGCAAATGCTTGCCTTTGCAGCTGCACCCATATCCCCTGAATGATTAAGGGGGTAAATGAGAATCAACCCTTTGTATTGAGCCCTATGTATTTCCAAAATCTGTTGAAGTACAATCTCTAACTAACTGCCACCAACATAATCAAGGACCAGTCTCAGCCAGGTCACTCCCTCTTCTCCCCTTTTCCATCAGGCTAGAGGTACAGAAGTTTGAAAACACATTCAGCGACAGTTTCCTCCAAGCTGTTATCAGGCAACTGAATGGTCCTCTAATCAGTTAGAGTGCGGTCCTGACTTCCCATCTTCCATCATTTAACTATCTTTAATCAGACTTTATAGGACTTCAATATTATATCTTTGCATTAAATGTTGTACCCTTTATCCTTTATCTGTACATTGTGGACTGATTGATTGTATTCATGAGTAGTCTTTTATCTGGCCGAATAGCACACAAACAAAAGCTTTTTGTTGTACTTGGTACGTGATAATAATAAAGTAAACTTAACTAAACTTTATAAGACATCAATGTTATATCATTAGTTCATAAGTTCATAAGTTCATAAGTTATAGGAGCAGAATTAGGCCATTCGAAACAGTCTGCACCATTCAATCACAGCTGATCTATCTTTCCCTCTCAACCCCATTCTCCTGCCTTCTCCCCATAACCCCTGAACCTGTACTAATCAAGAATGTATCAAGCTCCACCTTAAAAATATGAATTGACGACCTCCACAGCGTTCTGTGGCAATGAATTCCACAGATTCACCATCCTCTGACTAAACAAATTCCTCCTCATCTCCATTCCAAAGATACGTCCTTTTATTCTGAGGCTATGCCTCTGGTTCTAGACTCACCCATCAGTGGAAACATCCTCTCCACATCCACTCTACCCAGGCCTTTCACTAATCGGTCAGTTTTGATTAGGTACCCCCTCAACCTTCAAAACTCCAGCGAGCACAAGCCCAGTACCATCAAATGCTCATCGTATGTTAACCCAGATATGTCTTATATTTGCAATAAATGATGTACTCTTTTTCCTTTATCTGAGCACTGTGCATTTATGTGACAGGATGGCATGCAAAAAAAAAAACCCCTTTCATTGTATCTTGGTACACATTACAATAATAAACTGAACTAAACTAACTGCCTTGAAGTTGAGCCAAGTACATAGGTGGGGATTTTGGGATCCTCATCAGAAAAATATTGTAACAACATTTTCTAGTGAGGAGTGAATATTTTCATTGATCGGTCTGGAGAAATCTCAGCGATACCGTCAGTTATGAGTGTTGAGCTGAAGCACTTTTATGAAGTGAGTTTGCAAAGTCTTCGATACCCAGGAGTGTGTTACGACTCTGAATGTGTTTCTTTACAGTTTAATATTGCCTCTCTTCTTGGAGTGTGTCCAATGGAGAATTGTCAGCAATGTGTGTAGCATCTGCTATTAAAGTTAACTATCATCACTTCAGCCACTGTGTCATCTGTAGTCGGGTTAAATGAGGTCATCTGACACTAAGTAGTAGACTTCACTGAGAATCTATATCCTTTTGTTATTGTGAATCTGTACATACAACAGGATAGTTCAGTACCCAGAGAGTTGGAGAAAATAAAACCAGGTTTCTGGCAAACAGCCACAGAGCACTTTTG